>NC_059193.1:20696092-20996092 GCF_020615455.1 Coregonus clupeaformis
GTAAAAAGCATCCTACTCATGTGGTCCTCTGTGGCTCAATTGGTAGAGCATAGCGCTTGTAACGCCAGGGTAGTGAGTTCGATCCCCATTCCACCCATACGTAAAAATGTTCACACATGACTGTAAATCGCTTTGGATAAAAGCGTCTGCTAAATGGCATATTTAGTATTATTATCCTCCTTTCACCACTTTCGTTTTGAGCTTACGCCGTCCTCGGCCAGAGAAAGACACCTAGTTCCCTGTGGCAGCCATACCAAACAAATACAATCACTTTTCACCCGGTAACCTGGGCCAAATAAAGAACCCCCTCATTCTTGCTTGCGTGATCTTGTGAGCAGTCAAAATGGCCAGAAAATAAATGCGTTCAATCAGTACTGAGTGAATGAACAATAAAACAATTTAGGAATGATCGTCGTGGGCTGTCAACACTAGACTGTCAATTTATGGGAGTGTCGGTTAACTTATCTATAACAGGGTTTGTAGCGTAACGGTTAGTGTCATCGCCCTGGGATTCGAAAGTCCTTGGTTTGCCCTACCGGAGGGGATATTTGGAGCAATTATTTTTTGTGTATAGTTTTGACACCCCCCGCCCTTTCCCGACACACACACACACGGTGTGTGCTTATTTAAATTATTATGTGTTTCTAACAAGAGCCTTTGGGTTGGTTGGGCATCTTTCAGGTGGCAACGGATGAAGCGTGACGTGCACTAGTACTAGTGCGCGTGATTTGCTACTATGGAGGAGAGAAACCGTGGAGAGACCAGCTCTCAAACTCTCAAGGAAGTTGTTGTTGCCCTCATCCATCAGATGCACCGCCATCCCAACGGTACATCCCATGGACACACTGCTTAATGGCAGGGTGGTGGTTAATGCAGACAGTTGCCCCTGTCCCATAGAAATGTGTAAACCAGCTGATTAATTTAGCACCAGGCCATCTCGTATGGGGAATATTTCTGTCAGTTTGAGAAGCTAAGAAATGTGTCGAAGCTGGCCCATGTGGAGCTGGGAGACAACCAACTTCCACACATTCGTATGCACACAGTAGGCTAGCCACATCACACACTATCAGTAAGCACTTATGTATGTTTTCATATTTATACTGCCATTTATAAATGTGGGAATGTGTGCTCTATTACTTGCAGTTGGACAGCTGGGTACAGCATTACTAACAACATTTGTAGCTAAAGGATTTTAGAGTGAGACGTTATGAGACACACAAACATCATACCCCCAAGACATGCTAACCTCTCACCATTACAATAACAGGGGAGGTTAGCATGTCTTGTGGTATGATATTTGTGCCCCTCTGTAACTTTCTAAGCTCATCGTTATTCACAATTTATTCAGGATTATTTGTAAACATGGTAGAATCCACATTAATGTAGAAGTGTTTAGAAACATATTCTCATACTCTATTTACAATACAGCGACACAATACATTATTTACCATTCATTTCTATTGGGCACAAAATAATCTGAAACACAACCAAAACGAACAGCAATGCATCCAGCAAGTTTGTAGAGTCACCAAGCTTGATGTAGTCATTCGAGTGCTAGGAATATTCGGGACCAGATAATACACTTTTGACTACTTTAGTACACTTATATAAGTGAATTTGTCCCAATACTTTTTGGTCCCCTAAAATGGGGGACTCATACAAAAGTTCTGTAATTTCTAAACGGTTCACCTGATATGATGAAAATACCCTAAATAGCCTTTAACCTCAGCTATTGTATCATTTCCTTCAAATCCAAAGTGCTGGAGTACAGAGCCAAAACAACAACAGAAATATGTCACTGTCCCCATACTTTTGAAGCTCACTGTATGTATTCATAAAAGTGTTTTGTACTTGTCCAATGACTGTATTTTACAGGTGTTTCTCAGCAGTTTGTCATTTGTCACAGTGTTTGTATCAAGAGTTACCACAATTGCTATTGATGAGCCACAGGGTTATGTAGGCTATTTTTGTTTAAGCCTCACTGTCCTCATTCTACTACTTAGCTGTTCATCAAGACCTCAGCTGTTCCATCAAGACCTCAGCTGTTCATCGAAAGCTGTAGCTGTTCATATTTTAACAGCAGGACACTGTAAAGTCCATTATCCTGCTGACATTTGTGGTGATCGTAGAGCAAAATGGAGAACACACATCGTGTTTGTGAGAGTCTCATCTTTCCATAGAGTGGTCATATTCGGCCAAACCGTTCGAGGCCTTCCTGACGTTTTCGAGTGAGAAGTACGATTTTCATGGTCTGACAAACATCGAAGCTGTAGCTCGGGCTACCTTTCCCACCTGCAGATGAGGAAGGCTGACATGGGCGGATGGGGTGGGATTGAGACGCAGAGCCCATGCAGATATCTCTAGCTTAAACTGGACTGGATTTTTATGGGGATTTTTTTTTTTATTATGTTACTTAGATTGGCGCTAAGGTTAAGGATTGCTACCTAGTCATTTGACAGAGGTAATGAACTGTCCAATTGACCAGCACAGCAATTGATAAAATAGGACCATGTTTGAAAAACAAGTGGTTCTGAGCTTATATCAATATTACACAGGTACACAATGTGATGTGCTCAGACCATTCACTACTTCTCACTTAAACATCATTTTTTGTTTTAATAAACAAATAGTTCTAGTCGGGCTAGGACAGCAGCCTCCCTAATATGCGACTACGGATCAGTACTTCCTGATAAGCATCAAACTTATGCACAATGTCAAGTTATCTACATTATTTCTAATGACTGGAGATCTGCATGCTCTGGTTTAGTGGGTGCACATTCACAACTGTCTCCCAAGTCAATCCACAGTGGTGAAAGTTACTCAATTTTCAAACCTTGAGTAAAATTAAAGATACCGTGATAGAAAATGACTCAAGTCAAAGTTAAATTCACCCAGTGTAAAATACTACTTGAATAAAGGTCTGTATCTGGGTTTTTTAAATATACTTAAGTACAGTGGTGGAAAAAATATTCAATTTTCATAATGTTACTGGAGGAAAAGTACATTCTTTATATTAAGCAAACCAGACAGCCTGATTTTTTTGTTGTTGGTCAGAAGACACCCAGTGTGCACTCTCAACACTCAGACATAATTTACAAACGCAGTATTTGTGTTTTAGTGAGTGTGCCAGATCAGAGGCAGTAGTGATGACAACACGTTATATGGATAGGTGCGTGAATTGGGCCATATTGCTGTCCTGCCTGAGCATTCGAAATGTACGAGTACTCTTGGGTGTAAGGAGAAATTTATGGGAGTAAAAAGTACATATTTTCTTTAGTAGTAAAAGTAAAAGTTAACTACTTTAAATATTTGTACTTAGTTACTTTACACGACTGCCAATGCATGTATCAGGGAGTTTTAGTGATTGACTGCTTCTGGTTTATTAGGGGTTATAAAAAGATAGCGACACAGTACATTACCATACTGGACCTGACCTCTTGGAGAGAGAGGCACAGAGAAGGGGAACTCCTCTCTTTTCAGAGGTCTCCTCTGAAAACAACAGCAGTAAATAATGATCTATGTTTTCTTGGCCTCCTTTCTTAGCCTCCCCTCGTCTATCTGCACTGCTCTGTCCTCGCCACAATGTGCCCGCGCAGCATGAGCCTCTTCTCCACAATATATATGTGTTTCATTTCCTCTAGATGTTGTCTCTACAGCCGTGATGGTGGCGGTGGGCCCTTTACTGCTGTCAGTCCCAGTGGAGTCTGGCTTGGGCCCCTACAGGCCCCCACCGGCCCCCCCACTGGTCCCTCTAGACTCCACTAGCCCCTACCGGCCCCCCACTGGTCCATCTAGACTCCACTAGCCCCTACCACCCCCACTGGTCCCTCTAGACTCCACTAGCCACTACCACCCCCACTGGTCCCTCTAGACTCCACTAGCCCTACCACCCCCACTGGTCCCCTCTAGACTCCACTAGCCCCTACCACCCCCACTGGTCCCTCTAGACTCCACTAGCCCCTACCACCCCCACTGGTCCTCTAGACTCCACTAGCCCCTTCCACCCCCACTGGTCCCTCTAGACTCCACTAGCCACTACCACCCCCACTGGTCCCTCTAGACTCCACTAGCCCCTACCACCCCCCACTGGTCCCTCTAGACTCCACTAGCCCCTACCACCCCCACTGGTCCCCTCTAGACTCCACTAGCCACTACCACCCCCACTGGTCCCTCTAGACCCACTAGCTCCCCTACCACCCCCCACTGGTCCCTCTGGACTCCCACTAGCCCCTACCACCCCACTGGTCCCTCTAGACTCCACTAGCCCTACCACCCCCACTGGTCCCTCTAGACTCCACTAGCCCTACACCCACTGGTCCCTCTAGACTCCACTAGCCACTACCACCCCCACTGGTCCTCTAGACTCCACTAGCCCCTACCACCCCCACTGGTCCCTCTAGACTCCACTAGCCCCTACCACCCCCCACTAGTCCCTCTAGACTCCACTAGCTCCTACCACCCCCCACTGGTCCCTCTAGACTCCACTAGCCCCTACCACCCCCCACTGGTCCCTCTAGACTCCACTAGCCACTTCCACCCCCCACTGGTCCCTCCTAGACTCCACTGGCCCCTACCACCCCCACTGGTCCCTCTAGACTCCACTAGCCCCCTACCACCCCACTGGTCCCTCCCCTAGACTCACTAGCCACTTCCACCCCCACACCTGGTCCCTCTAGACTCCACTAGCCCCTACCACCCCCACTGGTCCCTCTAGACTCCCACTAGCCCCTACCACCCCCCACTGGTCCCCTCTAGACTCCACTAGCCACTACCACCCCCCTGGTCCCGTTTCTAGACTCCACTAGCCCCCTACCACCCCCACTGGTCCCTCTAGACTCCACTAGCCCCTACCACCCCCACTGGTCCTCTAGACTCCACTAGCCCCTACCACCCCCACTGGTCCCTCTAGACTCCACTAGCCCCTACCACCCCCCACTGGTTCCTCTAGACTCCACTAGCCCCTACCACCCCCACTGGTCCCTCTAGACTCCACTAGCCACTTCCACCCCACTGGTCCCTCTAGACTCCACTAGCCCCTACCACCCCCACTGGTCCCTCTAGACTCCACTAGCCCTTACCACCCCCACTGGTCCCTCTAGACTCCACTAGCCACTTCCACACCCCACTGGTCCTCCTAGACTCCACTAGCCCCTACCACCCCCACTGGTCCCTCTAGACTCCACTAGCCCCTACCACCCCCACTGGTCCCTCTAGACTCCACTAGCCCCCTACCACCCCCACTGGTCCCCTCTAGACTCCACTAGCCCCTACCACCCCCACTGGTCCCTCTAGGACTCCACTCAGCCACTACCACCCCACTGGTCCCTCTAGACTCACTAGCCCCTACTGGCCCTGGGACTGAGGATCAACAGACCAGATAAGAGAGGGGCCCAGGCAGCTCAGGTCAGACCAGCGTAATATGTGGGGTTTCCTTGACCATATTACTCCGGCTCAGGAAAACCTCCTAGGACCTAGTAATATGATTAAGGAATTATGTTCCATACCTCTGAGCATGATGTCTTACAGCTGGTTAAGTTTCACCCTGACACAGTGACACACAATAGCCTGGGTATTAGTCTTTATAGACAACTGGTTGTTGTTTGGCAAGGTAGTAGACCCCCACTACAGTATAATAAAGTCCACTATCGCCACACATTTGTCTGCGTCCCCAAAATACTTTTGACCAGGGTCCACAGGGCTTTGGTCAAAAGTAGTTCACTATAGGGAATAGGGTGTCATTTGGGGACGCAGGGCATCATGCTGATAAATCATGGCAGTAAATTAATGGGTGCATATTATCATATATGCCATTGTCTGCATCAGTGCCAACTTTCTGGAGATGGGATTTGGGACAGTTCTCTATGAATGGGACCCAAGGGCCACTTAGATTTACTTCCAGATATTAATGAAAAATCTTCTCAGACACTTTTCAGCAGTTTGCTTGCGAAATGTATTATGGCACCAAAATGTATATACATTTCTACCATAATAGGTATATTATCACATATTGAGGGTTGTTTTAATTGTAGGCTATAGTATCATAATACTAGATTATTATCATTGTTTCATTCAACTGCTGGACTGCTGTGTCAAATAATCATATCGATCAAGATAGTTTTCTGTAATAGGCGTACTTGGATATTCGTTTGGAAAAGGGTAAATAAATATGGAAAAATATACCTACCAATGGGTAAGGCTAGAAGAACGGCAGCCAACAAAGCGTAAACATGCCAACCACGACCCCCCAAAGTTTTTGCTGCTTTCTTCTCGGGAGAATTTCAGAAGTTTCACTGCCAGGGAGCTCCTCGCCTGCGTCACGCGGCCCCTTGCCAGTGCCTCCGCCTGTCTCATCCTGCAACTGGGATCCCCTATGGATCCTGAGCGTGAGCTCGCTCAGTGTTCATCCTCTCCTCATCACCGGCCTCCAAGTTCTTGGTGGTCCGTTTGGCAACTACATAAACCCTAAAATACATGGACAAGATAACAACCAGCGGTATATAGAAGGACCCGAGGGAGGAGAAGAGTGCATAAAACGGTTCCTCGGTGATGAGGCACACCGTGTCGTCCGGGCGATGGAGGCTGCTTCCACCCAAGGAGGGGTCCAATGGAGATGACCACCGAGAGCACCACACCCGAGCATGGCCAGAAGTGCCCCGCTTCTCGGTCACTATGCTTGGGTACTGCAGCGGGTGGCTCACCCCGATGTAACGGTCGATTGAAATTACGCACAGGCTCATAATGGACGGTGCAGCACAGAACATCTACCGCCGCCCAGATGTCACAGAAGATCCTACCGAACACCCAGTAGTTGAGGATCTCCAGGGTGCTGCAGACACCGGCAACACGGTGGTACCCAGCAGCAGGTCAGCGCATGGCCAGGTTGATAATGAAGTAGTTGGTCGGGGTCCGCAGAGTGCCTGTTGGTGCACCACCGCCAGGATGACGCAGGATGTTGCCCACGATGGCGAACACGATGAAAGCCCCTAAAGGACCAAGCCAAGCGGGATGGCACGGGTAAGATCCACTTCACCGATCTCCGTCCCGTTGCCAGTGGAGTTTGTGGAGTTGACAGGCGACTCTGACAGCCACGGTGTCCCCACTTTCCCACCTTGAAATTCCAAATAGGAACCATTTCCCCATAAATTGGCATGGTCGGTGCTCAGATTCATTTTGACTAAAGAGGGTCCTCTATAGCAGGTTTCTAATCACATGGAGCTGTAGAAAGAAAAGAGCAAACACCTAAATAAATCTCGCTGCTCGACTAAGTGTTGTTAGGCTACATTGTTAATGGAGAGGTTATCAAGGGATTACAATTCCATTTCCAAGCCGGTGCATTTTCATAACGTCCCACTCAGTTACAAAACCAATTGGGTGAAATTTTATCATAAAGGTCTTGTCACATCCGTCCAATTGCAGTGCAGTTGTCTCTCTGTCTTCTCTGGGAACTGTCTGCATGAAAAAGTACCGAGCAGACAGCAGTCCCCCTGTGCCTCCTGTCAAACCTCACTGCTCGACGCGCGTGCACTGTGTGCTTCAGCAGCTCTCTCCTTAATGCAGCCTGACTGTATGAATGGGTAGATAGATATACGGCCAAACAGAAGAGACGTACTATATATGACGCAAACGCCCAAGAATAACTGCACTAGGAAAATGTCCGGCAGCACAGAAAACGCATGGATTTCTGTGTTGGTTTTGTGGCGAGGTTTATGCATGCAACTCTTTCATGAGTCGGGCGGGGAGTGGACTAGTGGCTATGCTGTCATTGATGTATGTTTTCAGAAGAGTAGATTAGATTGTTGTTTTGGGAGCTTAGTATATAGGCTACTATGTTATGCATGATGTGGGCAGGGGTTAAAATAGGATTTTCTGGTGGAAAAATGCTTTTCCATATCATTTTTGAGTAATATTTGACTGAAGGCCTAACCTAAAATCAAACAATTATGCCTTTATGTTCATAATGGGTTTCAATGAGAGCTGATTCTGTTATGCAATTAATTCCTTAAAAATATATAGTTTCTCCGACATACTATCATGACCTTATGTGAGGAATAGCTGTCTGATCTAAACATGGCATGGTTCAAATTTGGCTTGGGATTTGTCTATGTTTTCAGAAGGGATTATTCCTCAATCTCTCTCATCCACCATGAAACTCCACAATATCTAGGTAATATGAACAATGTTCAGAATAAATAATCAAAAATATATCACTACATATCCTAAACAGGATTCGCACTAGATTGGAATATCTTGGGCTTTGAAAACAGCTAAGGTTTTTCTGTGCCTTTTTGTCTTGATCTGTCATTTTTAGTTCAAACGGAGAGGAGGCTTAAAGGGAATCAACAAGGTGAACAAGGCCAACAAGCATATGGCTGAATTTGGCCTATGTATGAACCCATAGAATAATACCAGTAAGCAATGCATAGCTGTTAACATTTATTTCCCTATCAAGACAGACTAATATCCTATCTTATCATTAAGATTCAGGTGAATATATTTTTCCCACAGGTGTTGCAGTCACTGTAAAAAAAAAATTGTATCAACCCCCCAAAAAATACTTCAACTGGTCACGGAAATTAGTTAGGTTTTCTCAATTGAAAAATACTACATTTGTTAAAACCAAATATATGATTCAATACCAACTGTTATTTCATTATTACCAAACCTATATTTCAAGTTGCAACTTACAGTTGAAGTCTTAGCCAAATACATTTAAACTCAGTTTTTCACAATTCCTGACATGTAATCCTAGTAAAAATTCCCTGTCTTAGGTCAGTTAGGATCACCACTTTATTTTAAGAATGTGAAATGTCAGAACAATAGTAGAAAGAATGATTTATTTCAGCTTTTGTTTCTTTCATCACATTCCCAGTGGGTCAGAAGTTTACATACACTCAATTAGTATTTGGTAGCATTGCCTTTAAATTGTTTAACTTGGGTCTGTCACGGTTTCGGCCGAGGCTGCTCCTCCTCCTGGTTCGGGCAGGCTTCGGCGGTCGTCGTCCCCGGAGTACTAGCTGCCACCGATCTATGTTTCATGTTCGTTTGGTTTTGTCTTGATGTTGTACACCTGTGTCTTGTTAGTCCTCGTTAGTGTCCTATTTAGTTCTCGTTGTGTGTGTTTGTCTTTGTGTGTGATTGCTCTTCTGTTTCGTGTTGGAGCTACGTACTTCCCTCCAGTGTTTTGGAGAGGTTTTTCGCACGTTAGTGCGCCGTTTGTTTGACGCCTGTGTGCGCTGTTATTTCGCCTTCGGGGCTTATTGTGCTTATTTTCTATGTGAATATTGCACTAAAGTCTTTTGGACTGAGCTTCTGCGTCCTGCGCTTGATTCATGCACCACACCCACCTTCAGCACCCCTTGACAGAATCACACACCAGAATGGAATCAGCAGGATCTGCAGTTACGCCTGAGTCGCTCGAGGAGCATGTTCGCGGCCAAGATGACCAGATATGACAACTGGGGACCGCTCTACAGGACGTCATCAACACCCTGCACCGATGGGAGGCCAGCGGGGTACCCACACCTCCACCTACCCTGCCAACCCCATCGGCCGGTCCACCAGTCCCAGGTCTGGAACCCAGGGGGATTCGGCTCTCGCTCCCGAGGGCGTATGACGGAACAGCTGCCGGGTGTCAGGGGTTCCTCCTGCAGGTGGAGCTCTACCTGGCCACTGTACACCCGGTGCCCTCAGGACACGAGAGCGTTTCCGCCCTCATCTCCTGTCTCACGGGCAAGGCGTTGGAGTGGGCTAACGCCAGTGGAGGAAGATGGACGCCAACACCATCTCCTACGCCGAGTTCTCCCGCCGCTTCAAGGCCGTGTTCGACCATCCACCTGAGGGCAAAGCGGCGGGGGAGCGTCTAGTCCACCTGAGACAGGGGGAGAGGAGCGCACAGGCGTTTGCTCTAGAGTTCCGGACTCTGAAGCGGCGGACGCAGGGTGGAATGAACGGGCCCTCATCGACCATTTTCGATGTAGCCTACGGGGAGGACGTTCAACGTGAGTTGGCCTGCAGGGATACCCATCTCACCTTCGACCAGTTGGTCGATATGTCCATCCGTCTGGACACCCTGCTGGCCACCCGTGGACGTCCCGAGGGGGTCCGCCCATTCCGCCTCCGGCACCTCCGAGCCGAGCCCTATGGAGCTCGGGGTGCCGCTAGAGAAAGGAGGAGGAGGAGCCCGAGGGGGCCTGTCTCCTGCACCAAGTGCGGTCGTGGAGGGCACACTGCGGCCAGGTGCTGGGGAGGGTTCTCCGGGGGAGAAGACAACAGGCCACGCACTGGGGGGGCCTCCCAGGTGAGTAGACGTCCCACTTACCCAGAGCTTTCTGTTGCGCACTTTTGTATACCTGTGTTACGAACCCCGTGGCTTTTAAACGTCTAGGGTGACGGACATGAGACCCGTAACATAAATTCATGCAAATTATAAGTGTAGTATGGAACAGTGAGAACAAATAGGACACAACTACCATGAACTACCGTCAAACACACATGGTTTATTTCAGAACACACGGTAAGGGTTTGGGAAAAAGGGCTGAGCAGGACCCAAGAAATGAAACAATAGTGTAAAAACCCTAAACTGATCTAGCCTGCCTAAAGAACCGCTAGGCTACTGCTAGTCATACAAAAGTACAGTGGGTGGTCCGCTCAGGTCTAACTAGTGTTTTTAGACAGATTTCTTCCTCAACGGGTAATGTACGCCCAAGGGCAACTAGCTTAAACTCCCCTTTTTCCCAGAAACACACAAAGCTACAAAACAGGGTAATCAGCAATAAAGTAGGTACACAATACACAGGACACAACAGTATCCACACTCACATAAAGAAATGTATTCTAACAAAGTTACCAATAGGGTAACCAACAACTTAGTGAGTACACATCACACAGGACACCACCGTGTCCATACTCACATATGGCAAAAATCTCTCTCTTTCAACAAACACAAGACTGGTTTTTATATAATGGAATGTGTGATTTAACAAACGAGTAACAGGTGGTGCAATGCACAGGAATGTTCACTGATTGGTCCAATCAGCAGACACCTCCACGACCACCAATCAGGAACATACAGGACACCTGTGATTAGGGGCAGAAGGAGAGAAACACACAAGAACACAGGATACCTGTATCCGTAACACTCCCACCCCTAAAAGAGCAAACCACCATGGTTTGCGACACACCTACTATCACAACACCCAAATTCACAAATCATCCTATCGGGATAACAAAAAAAACCTAGATCATCAAACACGAGACAAAGCATCTGCCAACACATTATCCAACCCCTCTTCGCAGAGGAATGGCCTCTGGGTACCTGGCGGCCACACACATAATTGTCAACATAAACTGGTTACCAGATTTTGTTTTCGGTAATGGTCCAACACAATCAACCATCACATGTTCGAATGGTTCACCTATGGCCGGTATGGGACAAAGAGGCGCGGGAAATAACCTGGTTCGGTTTCCCAACTACTTGACAGGTGTGGCAAGTCCGACAGAACTGAGCCACATCTTGTCTTAAGCCAGGCCAAAAGAAATGTCGCAAAACTCGATCATAAGTCTTGGTGACTCCCAGATGTCCGGACCACTGGTGATCATGAGCGAGGGATAAAACATTTTGTCGAAAGGCTGTAGGAATCACTATTTGGTAAACAGCATTCCAATCTCCGCTAAGCGTCAACATGGGATGTCCATTTACGCATGAGGAGATTACCATCAATGAAGTATGCCATGTTTTTCTTCTTTAGCTCCTCCTCTGAGACAACACCAGAAAAACATTTAGCCAGGCTAATGTCAACCTGTTGGTTAGCGATCAGCTGCTCACGAGTAACTGGTAACTGTATTGCCTCCGCAACAAGTTCCAGTTCCTTCTTCCTTTCTCTGGGCTGTTGGTCAGACTGCACCAGCTTACCAGAGGTAGCACCCGAACTATCCTCTGGGTCACACTCTCTGAATAGAATCGTGTCTGACAAATCTATCACTTCACCCACTTGTCGTGCTTGAGCACGTGTGACAGCACAAGCGGGAACACATCTGGATAACCCTGTGCCAGCTCCTCAGAGAGACTGGTCACTTTTATCCAATACCTCCAATATGGGTATTACCTTTCCTCCGGCAATATCGTTGCCCATTATAAATGTCACCCCTTTTACTGGCAACATAGGACGACGCCAACTCTGAACAATCCACTGACTAACTCAGAGTGTACGTTCACAAAGTGCAATGGCACTGGGACGAAACCCATTTCAATTCCTTGTACTAACACACTGGACCCACAATATGTATTATTAGACAAGGGCAACACATCAGCTAGTATGAAACGACTGCGCCCGCACCAGTATCTCTGAGGATTCTAACTGGACGCTGAGACGCCGTCATCCGATATAGAAACAAACCCCTCAAAAATAAACGGTTCATAACTGTGATCTAGGACAGGGACTTTCAAACCACATTCACTATGAGGCTTCTGTCTTGATTCCGGCCTTACAACCGCACGAATCAGCCCAACACCCGTTAGCGGCCTGGCGTGCTGAGTCATCCCCGGCTTGCGTTTAAGCAAAAAGCAATCACTAACCAAATGTCCCACCTTATGACAATAGAAACAGTGACGCACATCTTTGGGCGTGCTGGATGTACTGCTGGTCGACTAGGACTAGAAGTTAGCAACTCCGCAGCCCTGCTCTCCGTACGAGCCGAAAAACACGCTCTATGTGTCAACACAAACTTCGTCTGCCAATACAGACGCTTCCGACAGTGAGGATACTTTCTGTTCGTTCAGATAAACTACAATGCGTTCGTAAGCAATTTTTAAACTCCTCTAACAAGATTAACTCCCGTAGAGAGTTAAAATCAGTTACCTTACTTGCACTGTGCCATTTGTCAAACAGATTTCCTTTGTCTCTAGCAAACTCCACATAAGTCTGAGTAGGAGACTTTTTATGAGACCCTAAATCTCTGTCGATATGCCTCAGGAACAAGCTCATAGGCACGAAGAACAGTAGCTTTGACCACTTCATAATTCAAACTGTCTTCAAGAGGTAGCGCTGCCAGAACCTCTTGGGCTTTACCTGTCAGTTTACACTGAAGTAATAGGCACCATACCTCTTCGGGCCATTTCAATGCTACCGCTATACGTTCAAACACACTGAAATAGGAATCAACCTCTGACTCCCTAAACACAGGTACCAAGGTGATCTGTCTACTAATATCAAACGTAGCAGATGACACAACTGGTGAGGATGGCTCACTAGCAGGCATAGTATTAGCAGAGACTAACCTCGCTGTTTCTGCCTCTAGTTCCATTCTACGCATCTCCAGTTCTTGATCAAGCCTACGCATCTCCAGTTCCATCTTACGCGTCTCCTGTTCTGCCTCTAGCTTACGCGTCTCCTGTTCTGCCTCTAGCTTACGCATCTCCAGCTTGTCTTGCCTGATTTGTGCCCGCTCTTCCGCCTCCATTTGGAGCCGCGTCGAGCGGACATCGATCCTGGCATCACTGTCAGTCAGTGGGGAGAGTGGGTCATAACGGGGCAATGTGGCTGGAGCCTTAGCCTCGTCCTCAGACACTGATGGGCTTACAGAAACAGCAACCACATCCCCTACATGAGAAGCAGACTCAGGCGGCGGTAACACAAGCACTCGCCGCTCAATAATATTTCTAACACTACTTCCCTAACTTCTGCTTTCACTAAACCCCTCGGTATGGGTAAAGAAAAGTGGTCAGCCAAAGCCTGTAGATCCACTCTACGGCAATTCTCAAAAACCCCCCACGTAGGGTTTTCCAAAATGCCCCTAACTCAAAAGTAGCCATCCTACTAGCAACACGAGCCGTCAACTACTGAACACACAAAAAAACAGGTAGTACAGCTGCCAAGCTCAACACTGAACTAGACACTTACTAATTTACATGAGTAGCATGGGATAGATCCCAGACGAGCCCCCCACTTTATGTTACGAACCCGTGGCTTTTAAACGTCTAGGGTGACGGACATGAGACCCCGTAACATAAATTCATGCAAATTATAAGTGTAGTATGGAACAGTGAGAACAAATAGGACACAACTACCATGAACTACCGTCAAACACACATGGTTTATTTCAGAACACACGGTAAGGGTTTGGGAAAAAGGGGCTGAGCAGGACCCAAGAAATGAAACAATAGTGTAAAACCCCCTAAACTGATCTAGCCTGCCTAAAGAACCGCTTAGGCTACTGCTAGTCATACAAAAGTACAGTGGGTGGTCCGCTCAGGTCTAACTAGTGTTTTTAGACAGATTTCTTCCCCTACCGGGTAATGTACGCCTAAGGGCAACTAGCTTAAACTCCCCTTTTCCCAGAAACACACAAAGCTACAAAACAGGGTAATCAGCAATAAAGTAGGTACACAATACACAGGACACAACAGTATCCACACTCACATAAAGAAATGTATTCTAACAAAGTTACCAATAGGGTAACCAACAACTTAGTGAGTACACATCACACAGGACACCACCGTGTCCATACTCACATATGGCAAAAATCTCTCTCTTTCAACAAACACAAGACTGGTTTTTATATAATGGAATGTGTGATTTAACAAACGAGTAACAGGTGGTGCAATGCACAGGAATGTTCACTGATTGGTCCAATCAGCAGACACCTCCACGACCACCAATCAGGAACATACAGGACACCTGTGATTAGGGCAGAAGGAGAGAAACACACAAGAACACAGGATACCTGTATCCGTAACACCTGTGTGTTTTCCACAGGTTGCACCTCATTCCCAGCATAAGGCGCTAGTAGATTCAGGCGCAGCTGGGAATTTTGTTGATCGGAAGTTTTGTTTAGATTTAGGGATCCCTCTCCTACCTGTTGACAAACCTTTTCCCATTCATGCCTTAGATAGCCGCCCGTTGGGGGTCAGGGGTTGATTAGGGGAGATCACAGCACCACTTAGGGATGTGCGCGCAGGGGGTCATGAAGAGACTATACAGCTGTATCTGATCGACTCTCCTGCGCACCCAGTGGTGCTGGGAATTCCCTGGTTAAGCACCCATAACCCTGCTATTTCGTGGCAACAGAGGCTCTCGATGGGTGGTCTGCTCAGTGCGAGGGGCGATGTCTGGGTGTTTCCGTGGGCGACTTCGTGGAAAGTCCAAACCAAGTGCCCGCACTGCACCTTCCGCCCTGAATATGGGGATTTAGCTCTCGTGTTTAGTAAAACTAGGGCGACGCAGTTGCCTCCTCATAGACAGGGGATTGTGCGATTGATCTCCAGGCAGGAGCAGCGCTCCCACGGGAGCCCACGTGTATCCTTTGTCTCAAGAGGAGAGAAAAGCTATGGAGACTTACATAGCCGAATCTTTGAGACAGGGATACATTCGGCCCTCCACTTCTCCCACTCCTCGAAGTTTCTTTTTTGTGAAGAAGAAAGATGGAGGGTTGCGCCCGTGCATTGATTACCGTGGTCTCAATCAGATTACTGTGAAATACAGTTATCCACTCCCTCTGATTGCGATTCATGACAGAGTCATTGCATGGAGCGCGGTTTTTTCACAAAAATTGGGATCTCAGGAGCGCGTATAACTTGGTGCGCATTAGGGAGGGCTACGTAATGGAAGACAGCGTTTAGTACCACGTCAGGTCATTTCGAATATCTCGTCATGCCATATGGGTTGATGAATGCTCCATCAGTCTTCCAATCCTTCGTAGATGACATTTTCCGGGATATGGGGACAAGGGGTGGTCGTGTACATTGATGACATTCTGGTGTACTCGTCTCCCCGAGCCGAGCATATAACCCTGGTGCGTCGTGTATTGAGGGAGGCTGTTGGAGCACGCACCTATGTCAAGGCAGAGAAATGTCTGTTTTTCCAGGAGTCGGTCTCCTTTTTTGGGTTATCGGTTGTCCGCGTCAGGGGTGAGAATGGAGGTGGATCGTGTGTCCGCTGTGCGTAATTGGCAAACTCCAACCACTGTAAAAGAGGTGCAGCAGTTCTTGGGCTTCGCGAATTACTACCGGAGGTTTATCCAGGGGTTTTGGACAGGTGGCAGCTCCCATCACGTCCCCTTCTGAAAGGGGGTCCGGTGCGCCTGCAGTGGTCAGCTGATGCGGACAGGGCCTTTAGGAGACTGGAAGGACCTGTTTACGTCGGCTCCGGTGATGGCGCATCCGATCCCGCATTACCCTTTCAGGTTGAGGTAGACGCGTCTGAGGCTGGTATAGGGGCCGTTCTCTCTCAACGGTCCGGCACGCCACCTAAACTCCGCCCCTGTGCTTTTACTCAAAAAGCTCAGCCCGGCGGAGCGTAACTATGACATTGGGGACAGGGAGCTGTTAGCTGTAGTTCAAGCCCTTAAGGTGTGGAGGCATTGGCTTGAGGAGGCTCAACACCATTTCCTCATTTTGACTGACCATTGGAACCTGGAGTACATCCGGCAGCGAGGGAGACTGAACCTCGCCAGGCTCGATGGAGTATGTTTCTCACCAGGTTCGTATTTAAAATCACGTACATCCCTGGGTCCCAGAATGGTAAGGCAGATGCGCTGTCCTGCGCGTATGACACGGAGGAGAGGTCCGTTGAGCCTACTCCCATACTACCGGAGTCTTGCCTTGTGGCACCGGTGGTGTGGGAGGTCGATGCCGAAAGGTCGGAAGTACGTTCGCTCGAGATTCGGGATCGACTCATTTACTGGGCTCACACGTCACCCTCCTCTGGACATCCGGGTATTGGCCGGACAGTGCATTGCCTTAGCACTAAATACTGGTGGCCCACTTTGGCCAGGGATGTGAGGGTTTATGTCTCCTCCCTGCTCGGTGTGCGCCCAGTGTAAGGCGCCCCGACATCTGCCCAGGGGTAAGTTACAACCCCTGCCCGTTCCACAACGACCATGGTCCCACCTCTCGGTGGATTTTGTGACAGACCTTCCCCTCTCTCAGGGGGGGAATACCACCATCCTGGTCGTTAGGACCGGTTCTCTAAGGCCTGTCGTCTTCTCCCTATGTCGGGTCTTCCTACTGCCCTACAGACCGCTGAGGCCCTATTTACCCACGTCTTCCGGCATTACGGGGTACCCGAGGATATAGTGTCTGATCGAGGCCCCCAGTTTACCTCCCGTGTTTGGAGAGCGTTCATGGAGCGTTTGGGGTCTCGGTTAGCCTTACCTCAGGGTACCACCCGGAGAGTAACGGGCAGGTAGAACGTGTCAACCAGGATGTGGGTAGGTTTCTGAGGTCGTATTGCCAGGGCCGGGCCGGGAGGAGTGGGCACGGTACATTCCCTGGGCCGAGATGGCCCAGAACTCTCTCCGCCACTCCTCTACCAACCTAACCCCTTCCAATGTGTGTTAGGTTACCAGCCGGTTCTGGCACCTTGGCAGCAGACCCAGATCGAGGCCCCTGCGGTGGATGATTGGATGAGGCGCTCGGAAGAGACGTGGAACGCTGCCCACGTCCACCTGCAGCGGGCCGTCCTTCGTCACAAGGGGCGAGCGCCGATCTCCACCGCAGTGAGGGGCCGGTGTACGCACCCGGAGATCGAGTCTGGCTCTCTACCAGAAACCTACCCCTCCGCCTGCCCTGCCGGAAGCTGGGTCGGCGGTTTGTGGGGCCCTTTAAAGTCCTGAGAAGATTGAACGAGGTGTGTTATAGGTTACATCTACCTGTTGAGTATAAGAATGCTAACCCCTCGTTCCATGTGTCTCTTCTCAGGCCGGGTGTGAGCTGGTCCCACTCCAGGACAATGAGATAGGGGAGACTCCTCCGCCCCCACTGGACATCGAGGGGGCTCCGGCGCACACCGTTCGGTCCATCTTGGACTCAAGACGCCGGATGGGGGGTCTCCAGTATCTCGTGGAGTGGGAGGGGTACGGCCCGGAGGAGCGGTGCTGGGTGCCGCGGAGGGACATCCTAGACCCATCTCTCCTGTCGGAGTTCCACCGGGACCATCCGCGCGCCCTGCTCCGCGTCCCTCCTGGTCGTCCCCGAGGCCGGGGTCGGCGCACGGCTGGAGCCGCGCGTCAAGGGGGTACTGTACGGTTTCGGCCGAGGCTGCTCCCTCCTCCTGGTTCGGGCAGGCTTCGGCGGTCGCCGTCCCCGGAGTACTAGCTGCCACCGATCTATGTTTCATGTTCGTTTGGTTTTATCTTGATGTTGTACACCTGTGTCTTGTTAGTGTCCTATTTAGTTCTAGTTGTGTGTGTTTGTCTTTGTGTGTGATTGCTCTTCTGTTTCGTGTTGGAGCTACGTACTTCCCCTCCAGTGTTTTGAGAGGTTTTTCGCACATGTTAGTGCGCCGTTTGTTTGACGCCTGTGTGCGCCGTTATTTCGCCTTCGGGCTTATTGTGCTTATTTTCTACGTGAATATTGCACTAAAGTCTTTTGGACTGAGCTTCTGCGTCCTGCGCTTGATTCATGCACCACACCCACCTTCAGCACCCCTTGACAGGGTCACAGGCTTCCCACAATAAGTTGGGTGAATTTTGGCCCATTCCTACTGACAGAGCTGGTGTAACTGATTTATAGGCCTCCTTGCTCGCACACAATTTTTCAGTTCTGCCCACACATTTTCTATAGGATTGAGGTCAGGGCTTTGTGATGGCCACTCCAATACCTTGACTTTGTTGTCCTTAAGCCATTTTGCCACAACTTTGGAAGTATGCTTGGGTTCATTGTCCATTTGGAAGACCCATTTGCGATCAAGCTTTAACTTCATGACTGATGTCTTGAGATGTTGCTTCAATATATCCACATGATTTTACTTCCTCATGATGCCATCTATTTTGTGAAGTGCACCAGTCCCTCCGGCAGGTAAGCACCCCCACAGCATGATGCTGCCACCCCCGTGCTTCACGGTTGGGATGGTGTTCTTCGGCTTGCAACTTCCCCTTTTTTCCTCCAAACATAACGATGGTCATTATGGACAAACAGTTCTATTTTTGTTTCATCAGACCAGAGGACATTTCTCCAAAAAGTACGATATTTGTCCCCATGTGCAGTTGCAAACCATAGTCAGGCTTTTTTATGGCAGTTTTGGAGCAGTGGCTCTTCCTTGCTGAGCGGCATTTCAGGTTATGTCAATATAGGACTCGTTTTATGAAAAGCAAGGTATGAAAAAAAGTATGAAAATGTATGCACTCACTAACTGTAAGTTGCTCTGGATAAGAGCGTCTGCTAAATGACTAAAATGTAAAATGTTTTACTGTGGATATAAATACTTTTGTACCCGTTTCCTCCAGCATCTTCACAAGGTCCTTTGCTGTTGTTCTGGGATTGATTTGCACTTTTCGCACCAAAGTACGTTCATCTCTAGGAGACAGAACGCATCTCCTTCCTGAGCAGTATGACGACTGCATGGTGTTTATACTTGCGTATTATTGTTTGTACAGATGAGCGTGGTACCTTCAGGCATTTGTAAATTGCTCCCAAGGATGAACTAGACGTGTGGAGGTCTACAATTTTATTTCTGAGGTCTTGGCTGATTTCTTTAGATTTTCCCATGATGTCAAGCAAAGAGGCACTGAGTCTGTAAACAATTGTTGGTAAAATTACTTGTGTCATGCACAAAGTAGATGTCCTAACCGACTTGCCAAAACTATAGTTTGTAAACAAGAAATTTGTGGAGCGGTTGAAAAACGAGTTTTAATGACTCCAACCTAAGTGTATGTAAACTTCCGACTTCAACTGTATGTCTTTCAACACTTACTTTTCCCATTTGGTTAATTCTAATATATAACAAATAAATACAACCCTTTTTTTTCCCGTTCCAAGTAAATTTTTTATTTGGAATTACCCATCCACATTTATTCAACTGGGTTACAATGAAATACATTTCCTGTAAATCAAGAAATAAGTTGGTTCAATAACTTGAAATAATGTTTTCAAACATACTATTTACACAAGACTGTCATATATAGTAGACACAATATATAAACCTTACCCTTCTCTTTAGTAGCGCATGCACTTATGCAAGTATAATTACAAAAATGGTGGCAGTGTATCAGTTTAAGTATAAATAACAAATGCAAAAGACCACATTAACTGGAATGACATTCATTCTCACGGGTAGGCAAAAATAACAAACTGAAAGCCACGCCATCAATAAGCCACGCCTCCAACTCTTCTTATAGGCTGCCACCACTACATTCAATGCACATGCGCATGAGGTGTTGAAAGCAATTTAAAAGCTTTCATTCAATTAAAAAAATCACATTGATCTGTCGAAATTGTTATTTGACATCAGAAAAAATGAATAATAGGTTGAACGAACCAAAGCATAATTTTAAATATTTCCAACAGTGTCATCCCACTTTGTACAGTGTAGGCTCTAGGGTGGCCTAATGCAAGGGATAGTTCATCCATTTGCAGAAAAATTGATGTTCTTCTCCAATTTTTGCCGATCAGGCATTTCAATTTCTGCTTTGGCACAGACCGGATTTCTCTTGTAGGATAATTACGCAGCAATAGAAATTAAACACAATACAGTGGGGGAAAAAAGTATTTAGTCAGCCACCAATTGTGCAAGTTCTCCCACTTAAAAAGATGAGAGAGGCCTGTAATTTTCATCATAGGTACACGTCAACTATGACAGACAAAATGAGAAAAAAATATCCAGAAAATGACATTGTAGGATTTTTAATGAATTTATTTGCAAATTATGGGGGAAAATAAGTATTTGGTCAATAACAAAAGTTTCTCAATACTTTGTTATATACCCTTTGTTGGCAATGACACAGGTCAAACGTTTTCTGTAAGTCTTCACAAGGTTTTCACACACTGTTGCTGGTATTTTGGCCCATTCATCCATGCAGATCTCCTCTAGAGCAGTGATGTTTTGGGGCTGTCGCTGGGCAACACGGACTTTCAACTCCCTCCAAAGATTTTCAATGGGGTTGAGATCTGGAGACTGGCTAGGCTCACTCCAGGACCTTGAAAAATGCTTCTTCTACGAAGCCACTCCTTCGTTGCCCGGGCGGTGTGTTTGGGATCATTGTCATGCTGAAAGACCCAGCCACGTTTAATCTTCAATGCCCTTGCTGATGGAAGGAGGTTTTCACTCAAAATCTCACGATACATGGCCCCATTCATTCTTTCCTTTACACGGATCAGTCGTCCTGGTCCCTTTGCAGAAAAACAGCCCCAAAGCATGATGTTTCCACCCCAATGCTTCACAGTAGGTATGGTGTTCTTTGGATGCAACTCAGCATTCTTTGTCCTCCAAACATGACGAGTTGAGTTTTACCAAAAAGTTCTATTTTGGTTTCATCTGACCATATGACATTCTCCCAATCCTCTTCTGGATCATCCAAATGCACTCTAGCAAACTTCAGACGGGCCTGGACATGTACTAGCTTAAGCAGGGGGACACGTCTGACACTGCAGGATTTGAGTCCCTGGCGGCGTAGTGTGTTACTGATGGTAGGCTTTGTTACTTTGGTCCCAGCTCTCTGCAGGTCATTCACTAGGTCCCCCCGTGTGGTTCTGGGATTTTGCTCACCGTTCTTGTGATCATTTTGACCCCACGGGGTGAGATCTGCAGTGGAGCCCCAGATCGAGGGGAGATTATCAGTGGTCTTGTATGTCTTCCATTTCCTAATAATTGCTCCCACAGTTGATTTCTTCAAACTAAGCTGCTTACCTATTGCAGATTCAGTCTTCCCAGCCTGGTGCAGGTCTACAATTTTGTTTCTGGTGTCCTTTGACAGCTCTTTGGTCTTGGCTATAGTGGAGTTTGGAGTGTGACTGTTTGAGGTTGTGGACAGGTGTCTTTTATACTGATAACAAGTTCAAACAGGTGCCACTAATACAGGTAACGAGTGGAGGACAGAGGAGCCTCTTAAAGAAGAAGTTACAGGTCTGTGAGAGCCAGAAATCTTGCTTGTTTGTAGGTGACCAAATACTTATTTTCCACCATAATTTGCAAATAATTCATAAAAAATCCTACAATGTGATTTTCTGGATTTTTTTTTCCTGAATTTGTCTGTCATAGTTGACGTGTACCTATGATGAAAATTACAGGCCTCTCTCATCTTTTTAAGTGGGAGAACTTGCACAATTGGTGGCTGACTAAATACTTTTTTTCCCTACTGTATATACTGCAGCTTCCCTTTATACTGGCACTGCCTGGAACCTAAACTACCTTGTGTTTATATAGAAAAAACATTCCTACACAACGCAGCACGCATTGGTGGTGGATTGAGGTGTTTTATAGGCTTATGTAATGGAATGCAAATAAAAGTCCTAATAATTGCTATTTTTTTCTGTAGCTTGTCTGCAAATAGTCTGGGTTGCATTTCACCTTTGATTTCTTCTTCACTACAGCTGTTTCCAATAGGGGTTCACTAGCAGTTTGGTCACTGTAATGTCATGCCACATTCATTCATAATGTTCTGTGTGTTCCGGTCCAGCACGAGCAACAAGTCCATCTAACAAGGGGTTACTAGTGTTAACATTGTGAGGGGTGGCAAAGCCGCATTACGGACCTCTTCATGCAAATGATTGCTAGCGATTAGCAAGGCACGAAGGCTAACTGAGAGGTTACTCTGATGGTGGCCTGTCAGTCAGTCTGGAAACATTTTGAGCTGAATTCATAACACAATAACACAATAACCTTAATGATCTGTCATTACCCCTGGAGTTAGATGTGTTGATGTTTTCATCCTGATGATTAGCACATGCCAGAGAAGCTAATGTGGCTTACCCCACACGCATCCCCCGTCTGGTCAAATATACAGTACATAGATCACATTTGTACCAGTCAGTGCTCTATTTAGAGTGGTCTCCAGATGTCTGATTCTGTATAGAGAGTCTGTCCCTGCCCATATATGTTTGATCTGTAGAAACATAACTAAGGAGACCACTTTGTTTAGCTGCATGTGAGACTTATTTACATCATATGATTTTGACACCACAGCAAAACAAGCTCTCACTCATAATCAATGAAGAGGCCAAAATTCTCTCTCTCTCTCTCTCTCTCTCTCTCTCTCTCTCTCTCTCTCTCTCTCTCTCTCTCTCTCTCTCTCTCTCTCTCTCTCTCTCTCTCTCTCTCTCTCTCTCTCTCTCTCTCTCTCTCTCTCTCTCTATCTCTCTCTCTCTCTCTCTCTCTCTTTCTCTCTCTCCCTCCCTCTCTTGCTTTCTCTCTCTCTCTAGCTATCTTTCTCTCTCTCTCTCTCTCTCTCTCTCTGTCTCTTTGCTCTCTCTCTCTCTCTCTCTCTCTCTCTCTCTCTCTCTCTCTCTCTCTCTCTCTCTCTCTCTCTCTCTCTCTCTCTCTCTCTCTCTCTTTCTCTCTCTCTCCCTCCCTCTCTTGCTTTCTCTCTCTCTCTAGCTCTCTTTCTCTCTCTCTCTCTCTCTCTCTCTCTCTCTGTCTCTTGCTCTCTCTCTCTCTCTCTCTCTCTCTCTCTCTCTCTCTCTCTCTCTCTCTCTCTCTCTCTCTCTCTCTCTCTCTCTCTCTCTCTCTCTCCCTCCCTCTCTCTCTTTCTCTTTCTCAGAACCTTTGCAGATAATTGAGCTTCAAAGGAGTATTTCCTAGAAAGACCGCATTTCTCAAATCCTACTCTTATTGTCAGCCAGCACACTGTAAATCCATGACAAAACAACCTATGAAACTGGGAATCCAAGTCCTAAATCCCAGGAATTGCTACTAGAAAATAGCGGCCTGGTGATGTTGTTGGTCAAAATGCTTGTCACAGCTGTACGCTGTAAAAGTCTGTTAAACTGGTCCTCGATGATTTTCAGACACTGTATTGTGCTGTGCTTTTGTTGTTGTTGTTTGTTAATGTAACATATGACCTCCGGGACCCCTTCAGAAACAGGGGATATCGACTTGCCGAAAGAGCTTCAGCACACAGCCATGTCCATATCTGGAAGAGTTTACGATTCTGAGCACCCTAACTTCAAACGTATGAATAGCCCTTGTCTTTGTTTAGGGAAGACAAAATCCTTTAAAACAAGAGAAACCATTTTTTGATTATGTTGCTTGGCCACAGGCCTCTACGCAGTACTATGTTTTATTATTATTATTTCTCCCCCTCTGAAAAAAAGCTCTAGATTCTACTAGTCTTCTGGAGCAGACCGACTGTCCCTGGAGATTGTGATTGAGCATCAAGCAATGAGAGCCATTTGTGTGAGACAGCATGCAGGGAGAGAAGAGGGAGGGAGAGAGAGGAGGAGAGGGAAGAGAGAGAATATAGAAAGAGAGACAAATATAAAGAGTAAAAGGAAGCGAGTAACTTTCCATAACAGCCATCACCTACAGAGAGATGAACTTGGAGAAGAGTCCCCTATATAAGTTTGTCCTGGGCTCTGCCCACAAACACAAACAGACCCCACACAGCCACAGGACACACTTAATACCAACAACACAACTAGACCCAACCAACCATGAGAAAACAAAAAGAGAATTACTTGACACATTGAAAGAAACAAACAAAAAACAGAGCAACTAGAATGCTATTTGGCCCTAAATAGAGAGTACACAGTGGCAGAATACCTGACCACTGTGACTGACCCAAACTTAAGGAAAGCTTGACTATGTACAGACTCAGTGAGCATAGCCTTGCTATTGAGAAAGGCCGTAGGCAGACCTGGCTCTCAAGAGAAGACAGGCTATGTGCACACTGGCCCACAAAAATGAGGTGGAAACTGAGCTGTACTTCCTAACCTCCCACAAAGCATGACCATATTAGAGACATTTCCCTCAGATTGCTAAAGCATCCACAAAGAATTCGAAAACAAACCCAATTTTGATAAACTCTTATCTACTGGGTGAAAACTACAGTGTGCCATCACAGCTGCAGATTTGTGACCTGTTGCCACAAGAAAGGCAACCAGTGAAGAACAAACACCATTGTAAATACAACCTATATTTATGTTTATTTATTTTCCATTTGTACTTTAACTATTTGCAATAACACACTGTATATATATACATAATATGACATTTGAAATGTCTTTTTATTCTTTTGAAACTTCTGAGTGTAATGTTTACTGTTATTATTTATTGTTTATTTCTACTTTTAAGTTTACGTCCACTCACACAATGTTAACACACGTTTCCCATGCCAATAAAGCATCTCAATTGAGCCATTGAAGAATGAGATTACAGCACGAGCAGGCAGGGAGAGAGAGGAAAGGTGAGAGAGAGAGAGAGGGGAGAGAGGTGAGAGAGAGAGAGAGACAGAGAGAGAGAGAGAGAGTAGAGAGACGATATAGAGAGAGAGACACAGAGAGAGAGAGAAAGAGTGGAAGAGAGGGCGGAGAGCTTGCCAGGTTCTCACTCATTGCCCAGCATTGCGCAACACACATAGTTCGCTCCATAAACCCTTCTCCAATGGCACGCAACAACAATCAGCACGCAACACCACTCTGCAAGCTCATGTATTCATATAAGGACACAGCATACATTCACTCAGCCATTGGAACATGTAGAGGGTAGGTTAGAGACCTTTACCTGTAATGTATACTCTGTAACGCAAGACCACGTTAGCCTACTGAGCCAACACCTCCACTCGCTAACCTCTAAACATTGAATTAAATTATATCACTATCCTCAGGTCTCTGGCGATCTCTCTACAACAGCCAAGCAATTGAACTATCCCATCCACAATGAGAAAGCCAGCCTTATAAAACGTCAGAATGGTGGAAGTTGGATACATATTTTGTGCTCTCCAGGGACAGACATCGTGGTTCCTGTTGAATGTTTCTGTGTTATACGATGACTCGAAGTGACAGAAGATATTTCGGGAGGGAAATTCGAATGACTCACTCTGCCTCCTGGAATGGCACTTTAAATGGGAACTGAATTTAGGCAGTCGTTCACAGCTCTGATTGGAATACATCTCACAGAGAGAATAGCGCTAGAGAGATATTAATCGCTTGAGTGGTTACAGTACGATAATATTTCACCGTTGTTACTTTTTTATTTTCTAATAATACAGAGCAGTTTGAGTTGTTTCACACCCCAGAAAAAAACAGCGCTGTAACTGAATGGCTTTCATTTAGAAATAATGGTCCGTTCTTAAAGTTTCTAATTTCATGCAGATATTTTTGTCTTGCCTTTGCAGCTTGAAAATGTATTATTAATATACATCCCAGCAAATTGAGTACTGGGTTGAGATTAAATAACTCCCTTGACAGAGACAGCCATTCAATAAGTATTTCAGCTAAAATGTTATGGTCCCCACTGAATAGAACACATTTTCCCTCATCCTAACCCAAAAGGCTGATTCAGTTGGTTAATGTGGTCTGTTGTTCGGCTTACACAGCACTGCTATTTAATTTTTAGGGCTATCCTGCAGACACTGTACAATAACACAAACACAGTTTCTAAACTCTGGTGGGATGGTTTGTCAGCGCTCTTATATACAGTAGATCTCACCCAGTCCCCTCAGAACACTGGCCATACAGGAATAGAGATAAGGAAAGAAAGACGGTAATGATAGTTGGCACCCAGCCATAGCCCTCTTAACGTATTGACTTTGATCTTTCCCTATAGATCGCCAGTGTAATATGGATTTCTGGACCTGTCAATCACAGGTCTGTTAGGCGTGGTAAAGTTCAGAGAGGCTTCTCAGGTTTCTGTCCCTAGATGAGCTGTTATTAACAAAGGTGCTACGTCCCAAATGGCATCCTATTCCTTATATAGTGCACTACTTTTGACCAGAACATATGGGCCCTGGTCAAAAGTAGTGCGCTATAAAGGAAATAGGGTGTCATTTGGGACGCACTTAGGATGTTCTAATCACATTAATAGCCCCACATTAACGCCCCCCTCCCAGAGACCCTGTTGTTGCCACGTTGAGCACAGCACAGTTCAGAACAGCACAGTACAGTTCAGAACAGCACAGAACAGCACAGTTAAGAACAGCACAGAACAGCACAGTTAAGAACAGCACAGAACAGCACGGTTCAAAACAGTTCAGTTCAGAACAGCATAGCTCAGAACAGTTCAGAACAATTCAGTTCAGAACAGCAAAGCACAGTTCAGAACAGTTCAGTTCAGAACAGTTCAGAACAGCACAGAACAGTTCAGAACAACACAGAACAGTTCAGGGAGACAATAAATGTGTATTGCTCTCTCTCTGTCTGTCCCTCTCTCTTTGTATTGCTCTCTCTCTCTCTCTCTCTCTCTCTCTCTCTCTCTCTCTCTCTCTCTCTCTCTCTCTCTCTCTCTCTCTCTCTCTCTCTCTCTCTCTCTCTCTCTCTCCTCAACCAGCTAAATAAGTTCAATCATGTAGTTTTGTTGCCACTGTGCTAGAGAGGGCTATAAGGACACCGTAATCTTTTGGCTGTTGAGTAGTATGGATGATTAGCTTTTGTTATTGGCAATGGGGCTTGGATAGCATGCAGCTCTGATGACTGACAGGGAAGAGAGATACTGTGAAACACTGTGTCCTGCCTTCTGTCGGACAAAACACACACACACACACACACACACACACACACACACACACACACACACACACACACACACACACACACACACACACACACACAAACACACAAACACACAAACACACACTGCTCCTCTCCTCTTTTCTCACTTCTTCTCTCTCACCATCGGGAGAAGTTACCACGGCAGCCCAGGTGGTGACAGTCACAGCCCATACAGTTATATACACCAAGCCACCCACTATTTACTACCACAGGTCAATATGAGCCCAGAGGCAATGAACAGGTGGCCACCGGGTGATTTCTGCCCCTCCACAATCAAAATGCAAGCCTGGCACTTTCTGAGGAAAGTGGGGTCATTCAACCTGCTCCATTAATATGATGGAGCAGGTTGTTTGACAGAAAAAGGCAGGGGAGTATGAGAGGTTAGATAGCCACTGTGTGTTGTCATGTGGGGTACAGGTTGGCATGTCTATCAGGTTGAATGCCTGCATGGGCCTCGGCTGGCTGATGAAGGGGGGACTGTTGTTGGATGAAGGGATCTGTCTGGCAGTCACCCAACCTGCTCGCAGCAGGTTGCTGAGTGGACGCTTTAGCTCGGAGTCTGACCATTAGATGATTGAATTTCTGGCTTTCTGAGGAGTGTGGTTCGTTATACAGTATATCTTCTGTTGGGTCATGGTGATTAGAACTCTGACCCTCACGGTCCAGAACTGTCCTCTGTGCTCTATACAATACACACATAATCCAGATTTATTTTATAACTATAATTATATACTGTAGGATGAGCCATGACTATAATAATGTATATACATATAAAGTGGGTAAAACAGTATGGAAACATTATTAAAGTGACCAGTGTTCAATGACTCTATGTAAATAGGGCAACAGTCTCCAAGGTGCAGGGTAGAGTACCGGGTGGTCTAAGATGAAGAGGTGATTTTCCATAGACAGAGAAAGGATTAATGGGAAGGTGGAAGTATCATTAGTGTGGTATCTCTGATGAACAATCTCAACCATATTGTTATTCACATTCTCAGACTGGAATGTGTGTTTTAGCAAAGAACTTAGAACTATTAATAGTAGTAAAAAAAAGAACATTTCACACGCATACACACATGTACACGCACACCACACACACACATACACACACCACACACCACACACACACCACACTACACACTACACACTACAAACACACACCACACACCACACACTACACTCCACACACACACCACACACCACACACACACCACACACTCACACACTACACACTACACACACACACACACCACACACTACACACCACACACGCACCACACACTACACGCTACACACACACACACACCACACACACCACACACTACACACCACACACACCACACACTACACACCACACACACTACACACCACACACACTACACACCACATACTACACACTACACACTACACACATACCACACACTACACACTACACACACACACTACACACTACCACACACCACACACTACACACCACACACCCACACCACACACCACACACACCACACACACACACCACACACAACACACACCACACACCACACACAACACACACACACACACCACACACAACACACACTACACACCACACACACTACACACCACACACACTACACACCACACCACACACCACACATACACACACACACTACACACATACCACACACCACACACTACACACCACACACACACAACACGCCACACACACCACACACACACACCACACACAACACACACCACACACCACACTCAACACACACCACACACACCACACACACACCACACACACCACACACATCACACACACACAAACACACAGGCTCTTCTTTCCTCCAGACTGAGATAACAGGACATTCTTACTGGGATTAAATGAAAATAAAGCTGCTACAATAACATCAGTCTATTTTTTGGATCATAGACTTACAGCGGCAATCAGCAGTTGAAACAATAACAAAGCTGTCCCCGCCCCTGTTTTGGTAAAAAGCTGAGAGATGGGGCTGGAGAAATGTAACCACTCTCAAATTCATAGACAGAGCTATGGATACAAGGACTGACCATCCATGATATCAAAATGATAGTTTAACCATGTTTTGAGGCTATACAGTCTTTGTTTACATTTACTTTGTTTACAAACATTGGAGTATAACAAGCTTATATGTTGGGTTCTGATGGGGTACGACACTTGAACTCATGAGGCATTTGTAAGTTATATTCTTTAAGAATAAATGGGTACATGTCATTCATTTATAAGTCAAAAAAATGGATGGAGCAACTGCAGATTGCCCCTTTAACCAACTCACCCAACACAAAGTTGGACAAAAGTTCAGAGTTCTTTTTTTTAACATTGCTGATCAAAGAAAATAAGGTACTGGTACTGGCCTGTATATACAACCACTCCAGTATCCCTGCACATTGAATAAGGTACTGACACTGACCTGTATATACAACCACTCCAGTATCCCTGCACATTGAATAAGGTACTGACGCTGACCTGTATATACAACCACTCCAGTATCCCTGCACATTGAATAAGGTACTGACACCGACCTGTATATATAACCACTCCAGTATCCCTGCACATTGAATAAGGTACTGACACTGACCTGTATATACAACCACTCCAGTATCCCTGCACATTGAATACGGTACTGACGCTGACCTGTATATACAACCACTACAGTATCCCTGCACATTGAATAAGGTACATTTCATTTAAATCAATTTCCCTCTTTGTTTTCCTCATCCGTCCCATACAGTGAATAGCTACAGGAGACCAAAGAATCGACTCTGTCATCACTCTGTGTCTGAGAAACTGAAAACATATTCAACTCTGCTACTTATGTAATTCCTCTACTCTGTCCATCAAGGAAATTAGCTTTAGCAGGAGAGGAGAGAGACCTTTAGAAAATGAAGTCAATGAAAGGCTGGCATCAAGCAGCACTGTTTAATGGAGCATTTGAAAAGGAGGCCTTTTTTCGTTTGTCAATGAGGTGCTATAAAAATGACATTCGATTTGGCATTATGCCTTCACTACGTAATGGAATGCTTTCAGCTAAAGGCTACTCAGAATATAAATTATGAATTTATAATCCCTCCACAGATTTGCAATCTGTCATTTTCTATTCCAGTGGCCCAGACTGTGTGATTTTGTATACTGTAGTAAATTAACTTTCTGTTCAAAGCATACAACAAAAGAACAATACTCAGTGTACTGTTTGTATTTAGCTCTATCTGTGTGTTCAGCTTTTCCATCTCTTCCAGAGTAATGTGAATTTGAGACTAACGTCATTAAAATTAGGACAAACAAAAGTCATTAAAACTGCAAAAACCCAGACAGAACAAACAACGCAAGAAAAACTTAGTGGTGTTCCATAGGCCTCAATATCTTGTAACTCACTTGAACCGGACCACCAGCCAGTTAGTGGAACATAACTCTTATGAAGTTTCAAGAACCAAATGTCAACGTTAGCAGCTGGCAGAATCAGGAGGAGAGGTAGAGGCAGAGATAACCACAAGGCATCCATGCAATTACAGGGATCATCTGCTGAAGTGGTCAACATCATCTGATTTTTCATTTCCTTGGGTAGAGATGCAGAATCGAGATCTGTTCAATTTTTTTATCAAATAATTGGGATGTTTTGCACGAAACGTTCATCTCAAATGTGCCCTTTTGTAAAATATTTTTCGTCTTTTACGACAAATCTGAGCAAAAAAGTATGTTTAGTTTCATCTTATGCAGATCAAAACATACACACCATATGGCCATAGGGGAGAGTGGGGGAAGTTGAGCCAAAGGGGAAGTTACGCCAGGTTTATGTTTCTAGGAAACCATACACAAAATGTATCATTTTACCAAATAAGTAAGGTACAAAACATTGGTTTTCACCAAGTCAAATGAATGTATTGTGTTAGAGGTTTCATAATGCTTGTATCTAAACCAAAGTAGATCATTTTAAGATTGTTCTATAGATCAGTTGGGGTCTTTTTAAGCTTCAATATGAGGTCCTAAACCTACCATGAAAGTGCATCCTTGTAGCTGTGTGGGCTAATATAGTCCAAATGTTTGCCTTGGAGTAAGTTGAGCCAATGGTTGAGCCAATGGCAAGTTGAGCAAATTGAAGTGTTTTCTTCCCAAGCCTAATGCAAGGCATTATTGCTGGGATAGAGGTAACAACAGGGTCTATGTTAAAAGTGTTTAAAAAAGTACAAAGTGTTTGTTAGGTGTTAAGGATGTGTTAAAATATGCTTAAAATTATTTAAATAGTGATTGTGATCGTGTTTAATTGTGTTTGGGAAAAAAAGATAGACATGGTTTTAAAAAGGTTGTGGTAATATTTAATTCAGTACAGAAATGTGTAGGCGGCTCAACTTACCCCGTCCCACTGCTCAACGTACTCCATACCCAGGGTAAGAGAGACCACTTTTTTTGGACAAGTTATGTTTTCAAAATTGGAATGTGTACATTAATTCTGATTATTTCCAGGGATACACAACATCCTGAAATATATGTAGATGTTTTTTGTTGTTGAAATAATACTAGATTTCCCTTGACGGAGTGATTCTGAATTTAAACAAATATCCTCTACTGATCAAAAACATACAACAAGACCAACTGGTTCTGTAATCGAGAGGGGGTCTTTCATTCATATATAAATTATATTTATAGATGCTAGCATGCATTTTGCTATATGAAGACTGTATTTCTCACAGAGATCCAGGCCTGTTTAGTGAACCCAGACATCTGACATTGCTGAAGCGCAATATCTTTGAAAGCTGTGAAATCCCTCTGATGGAGCCTTCAGGGGCCCGGGACCCCTTACAGCAGAGTTAAGGCCCCTGCAGGGCCCCTATTGAGATATGAACTGTCAACACAAGGGCTTAGTCCCAAATGGCACGCTATTCCCCATACGTGCACTATTTTTGACCAGGGCCCGTGACTTTATATAGGGAACAGGGTGCCATCCCGCATTCAAAATACGCTGATTCCACAAGTGAAGATTTCCCAAGAATGCATTGTCTAAGACTTTCTACTTGGCAGAGTCTTTTGGCTTTATATCTGGTCTGTTGTCAAGTTGCTGAATGTTCTGTAAAGTGTTGTGCAGGCTTTTTCTGAATCACTCATTCGATCCAAATGTCACTCTATTCCCTTTGTAGTACACTACCTTTGACCAGGGTCCATAGGGCTCTGCTCAAAAGTAGTGCACTATATAGGGAATAGGGTGCCATTTGGGATGCACACATTGAGTGCCACACTCCACCCTGCCAGCTCCCCTCAGCACTGTCCCGATACATGTTCTAGTGAACAAGAAACTTTACTGGAACACCTGTAGAGGGAGGGCTCAATGATGATGATGATGATGATGATGACGCAGGTTAAGGTGTGCTGTGTTGGCATATTGGTTATTAGACAAACAGTCACTGACCGGCAAGAGAGATCCGGGATGAGAGCAGAGATGCTACCCACAGCACAGAGTTATTGGTCTCCAAGATGGAGATTGTATTTATAGGGTCATATGTTTTTGCTGCCATAGTAAATGACAACCCTGGGGTGTTAAGGAACAGAGTGTGGTCATCAACCATGTCTTTACCGGACAGTCAGTAATCAGTAATAGATTCCATGGATCTGCTGAGGCTGCTGGTCTGACTTTACTGTAGATGATCATAAACCTGGATGGCTGTTCTAGAAGTATTGTTCTGGTCAAACTCATCTCTGAGAGATGACACACACATATGGAGTGATTTCAGTGCCAACATAAATTTTACTTGAAATCCATAATTTAGAATTTTTATTAGGATATTGAATGTGTGTGTGTGTGTGTGTGTGTGTGTGTGTGTGTGTGTGTGTGTGTGTGTGTGTGTGTGTGTGTGTGTGTACGATTTCAGTACCAACAGAAGTTGTATATGAATTCCATAATTTTGCATTTGATATTAAATTTGAATTTCAATATTTTGGAATTTGTCATGCACAAATTGAATCATTGAATTCATAAATGTAACTTGTATGTTATGTTTTGAAACTGAATTGAGTCAATGTCACGGTTTCTGCCGAGGCTGCTCCTTCTCCTTGTTCGGGCAGGCTTCGGCGGTCGTCGTCCCCGGAGTACTAGCTGCCACCGTTCGTTGTTTCTGTGTGTGTTTGGTTTGGTCTGTTTTGTTACACCTGTTGCTCATTTTGTCTTGATTATGTGTCCTTTAAGTTCTCGTTGTTTCTGCTCTTGTGGTTGTGTGTAGTTGTTCGATGTCAGCAGGTGTTGCTCTATTTTTATAGAGAGTCCCGCACTGTTGTGCGTTGTTGTACTTTTTACGCTTTAGTGCGTTATTTGCCTTGTTCTTCCGGCTCAGTCTGTAGCCGTTCATTCTGTGGACTTTATTAAAGTATTTTGGACTTGCATCTGCATCCTGCATTTGATTCCACACCACCTACGCCCGTCCTTGACAGTCAATATTGCATTCAGTTTAAAATTCAATTTCAATTTAATTTAATATTCAAATTCAGATGCATTCAGATTCAGTTTTCAAATTCAGTTCTCCTAAATTCAGATTCAAACCAGAGACAACATCCTGGTACTTTGCCAGACAGGAAAATTAGAGGAGAACAGATAGAATAAAACACTCTCTCTGTGGTGAACAGAAGCTTGGCTGTGTTTCTGAAGCCAATGTGGCTTTTTTTCTTCCTATGAATTTGGCTCTAGCGTTCGGACTGTTTCGGCTATAAACTATTATGAACCCATTCCTAAGACTGTCTGGAATATATCTGTGCCTTCAGTTTCCCTCTATGATGATCACAGGCCGCGTTAGAAAGGGAGTGTCACAAAAACCACAGTTTGGCCCCCCATAAGAATACAGTTGAATAGCCCTGTCATAGCCCTTCTAAGGATAGCCTTTCCACTCCCTATTTGACCTTGGTCATGTGACTGACTGGGTTCAAACCAGGTCTCCTACATGTCACAAGACTGTGTTAGCCCACTTAGCTAAAGCCCATGAGTTCAGGAAGCTAACACAAGTCTTCAGCAAGGTTACTCATCAAAAGAGCATGGTCATCGAACTACCTGTGTTACACTTCACCCCCCTTTGACCTCCTCCTTGAAGAGACCCATCCAAGTCACAGGACCAATGCCTAGGCTTTAGCTCAACAGGCTAACACAGTCTTAACCCAGTCAGTCACATGTAACCTTTAATGACTACCCTTGCCAGAAACGTTAAACTAACACACCAAGAGCATTGTATTTGGTACAAATCATTCCCTAAGTTCTAGACCTCAGCTGAATCTGATAATGAATAATGTCGCTGTTGAACAAGTTGAGGAGACTAAATTACTTGGAGTTACTTTGGATTGTAAACTGTCATGGTCAAAACATTTGATTCAATGGTTGTGAAGATGGGGAGAGGTCTGTCCGTGATAAAGAGATGCTCTGCTTTTTTTGACACCACACAAAGCAAGTCTTGCAGGCTCTAGTTTGATCTTATCTTGATTATTGTCCAGTCATATGGTCAGCTGCTGCAAAGAAGGACCTAGAAAAACTGCAGCTGGCCTAGAACAGAGGCAGGGTTTTGTCTTCATTGTAATCAGAGGGCTAATATCAATACTATGCATGCCAGTCTCTCTTGGCTAAGAGTTGAGGAAAGACTGACTGCATCACTTCTTGTTTTTATAAGACAAATTGTGTTAAAAATTCCAAATAGTTTGCATAGACACCCAGCTCTGACACACACACTTACCCCACCAGAAGGGTCTTTTCACAGTCCCCAGGTACAGAACAAATTCAAGACAATGTACAGTATTATATAGAGTCATTATTGCATGGAACTCCCTTCCATCAAAGATTGCTCAAGTGAGCAGCAAACCTTGTTTAAAAAAACAGATAAAGCAACACCTCATGGCACAACGCCGCTCCCCTATTTGAGCTAGATATTGTGTGTATGTATTGATATATATTGTAGGCTTTGTGTGACATTTTCAATTTATGTAGTTCTGTACTTGAGCTGTTCTTGTCTATTAATGTTCTGTATTATGTTTCATGTTTTGTGTGGACCCCAGGAAGAGTAGCTGCTGCTATCGCAACAGCTAATGGGGATCCTAATAAAATGCCCAAAATAACAAGTCTTCAGGTCTCATGCAAGGTTCTCATCACATAAGCATGGATCACCAAACCTCTTTTGATGATTAACCTTGCTGGATCTTAGTGTAGCAGATGGGGATCTGTGAAACTCACTCATCAGCCTGAAGTGTCGCCCTTTGCGCAGTTGACAAAGGCCTTTTTCAATAGCATGGTGGGCTGGAACACTTCAGGAGAGCTGGGCGACTTACAGGAGCAATTAGGGTTAAGTGCCTTACTCAAGGGCACATTGACATATTTTTTACCTAGCCGGCTCGGGATTCAAACAAGCTACCTTTTGGTTACTGGCCCAATGCTCTTAACCGCTAGGCTACCTGCCGCCCTATAAATCAAATCAAACCAAATCAAATTGTATTAGTCACATACACATTTAGCAGAAGTTATTGCGGGTGTAGTGAAATGCTTGTGTTTCTAGCTCCAACAGTGCAGTAATATCTAACAATTCACAACAATACACACAAACACTCAAATATAAATAAATATTAGGACGAGCAATGTCGGAGTGGCATAGAATAAAATACAGTAGAATAGAATACAGTGTATACATATGAGATGAGTAAAGCAAAATATGTAAACATTAAAGTTACTAGTGTTCCATTATTAAAGTGGCCAGTGATTTCAAGTCTATGTATATAGGGCAGCAGCCTCTAAGGTGCAGGGTTACGTAACTCCGGTGGAAGCCACCTAGTGATGGCTATTTAACAGCCTGATGGCCTTGAGATAGAAGCTGTTTTTTCAGTCTCTCGATCCCAGCTTTGATGCACCTGTACTGACCTCGCTTCTGGATGATAGCGGGTGAACAGGCAGTGGCTCCGGGTGGTTGTTGTCCTTGATGATCTTTTTGGCCTTCCTGTGACATCGGTGCTGTAGGTGCCCTGGAGGGCAGGTAGTTTGCCCCGGATGATGCGTTAAGGGGCAGACCGCACCACCCTCTGGAGAGCCCCTTCGGTTGCGGGCGGTGCAGTTGCCGTACCAGGCGGTGATACAGCCCGACAGTTTTTTAGATATCTCTCTGGACATCGTCCTTTGCCAAGCCTCAGTGAGGAGTGAGGTATTTTCATCCTCAGAAATGTGAAGTGTCCTGAGATCCTTCAGCTGAGAGGAAAACAGGAGGAGAGTAGGTAGGAACAGAGGACACTATTCAGATCCCTTGACTTTTTCCACATTTTGTTACGTTACAGCCTTATTCTTAAATGTATTAAATTGATATTTTTTCTGATCGATCTACACACAATACCCCATAAGGACAAAGCAAAAACAGGTTTTTAAAATTTGTTGCTTATTTATAAAAAAAATACAAAATAATTTAATTTACATAAGTAAAGCCCTGACTCAGAGGACGCTTATATGTTGAGTCAGGGTGTGTATATTCATTGTTGTGATGTTCTATGTTGTATTTTTCTATGTTTAGATCTAGGATGTCTAGATCTATGTTGGCCGGTGTGGTTCCCAATCAGAGACAGCTGTCGCTCGTTGTCTCTGATTGGGGACCATACTTAGGCAGCCTATTGGCACTAGTGTGTTGTGGGATCTTGTTCCAGTTAAGGTATGTTGTGTTGTGCTGCCTTGGACTTCACGTTTTGTTTTGTTTGTTGTTTTGTCGTTGTGTTTAATATTTAATAAACATGTACGCATATCACGCTGCGCCTTGGTCTGACCCGTGTGTAAACGAACGTGACAGAAGATCCCACCAAACGAGGACCAAGCAGCGTGCCCAGGAAGAGCGAATAGCCATGTCACAGGTGGGTAAATTGTGGTCATGGGAAGAGATATTCGCGGGGAAAGGGCCATTGGCGAAGGTAGATGCCCAGGCAGGAGAGGAGCAACGGCAACACGGAAGCCGGCCGAGGAGGAGGCCTGAGAAGCAGCCCCCATAAATTTTTTTGGGGGGGGCTAAAGGGGTGGTCGGGGAGCGATAGAGAATAGCCCCGACCACTGCACCCGGTTGGGTTTCAGATTGGGTCCCTACGACCTTGGGAAGAGGAGTGGGAACAGTATTACACTGAGGAGTCGGAGGATGACGACGACGAGTGTCTGTTCCCTAACTCGTGGGGGCTCCCGGAGGAGTCCTCACGGGAAGAGAAGTGCCGACAACGGAGACCCGAGAGGCTACCCCAAGAAAATGTTTGGGGGGTCACACGGTGTGGACGAAGAGGCAGAAGGAGGCCGCGACAGGGCGGATCTGCAGGTTAGGAGAGGAGGCCACCATGTTACGGGGGCTATTGGTTCAGAGGGAGCAGGGGTTATTCGGTCAGAGGGAGGAGCTACAGGAGGCTAAAAGGGAGAAGGAAAGTATAGAGGCACGGCGAGAGGAGCTGGTTAGGCAGGAGAAGGAGCGGGGGTTAATAAAGGAACCCAGTCCCGCTCCTCGCACCAAGCAAGTGGTGCGTGTCGCCAGTCCGGTCCGGCCCGTTCCTGCTCCCCGCACTAAGCCAGTGATGCGTGTTCCCAGTACGGCCTGACCCGTTCCTGCTCCCCGCACTAAGCCAGTGGTGCGTGTTCCCAGTACGTCCGCCCGCACCTACTCCCTCGCATCAAGCCAGTGGTGCGCGCCGCCAGCCCGCGTCCGCCTGTTCATGTCTCTCACCTAAAGCCAGTTGTGCATCGCACCCGGTCCGGCCTGTTCCTGTCCTCACCAAGCCAGTGGTGCGCGTCGCCAGCCCGGTCCGGTTCCTGTCCTCGCACCAAGCCAGTGGTGCGTCGCCAGCCCGGTCCGGCCTGTTCCTGTCCCTCCACCAAGCAAGTGGTGCGCGCCAGCCCGGTCCGGCCTGTTCCTGCCCTCGCAGGGCCAGTGGTGCGCGCCGCCAGCCCGGTCCGGCCTGTTCCTGCATCTCGCACCAAGCCAGTGGTGCGTGTCGCCAGCCCGGCCCGGCCTGTTCCTATCCCTCGCACCAAGCCAGTGGTGTGCGTCGCAAGCCCGGTCCTGCCGGTTCCTGTCCCTCGCACCAAGCCAGTGGTGCGCGTCGCCAGCCCGGCCCGGCCTGTTCCTGTACCTCGCACCAAGCTGTTGGTGCGCGTCGCCAGCCCGGCCTGGCCTGTTCCTGCCCCTCGCACCAAGTCAGTGGTGCGCGTCGCCAGCCCGGTCTGACCTGTTCCTGCTCCTCGCACCAAGCCAGTGGTGCGTGTGTCCAGTCCGGCATGGCCCGTGCCTGTTTCACCTGTGCCTGATCCAGCTCCGGTCAGCTGCTCCACTCCGGAGCCAGAGCAATCCGCTCCACCGGGGTCCAGTCCAGCTCCGGTCAGCGGCTCCACTCCGGAGCCAGAGCAGTCCGCTCCACCGGTGCCTGATCCAGCTCCGGTCAGCGGCTCCACTCCGGAGCCAGAGCAGTTCGCTCCACCGTCGTCGGGTCCAGCTCCAGTCAGCGGTTCCAGTCCAGACCCAGACGTCAGCCCCTCTCCAGGTTAGGGGTCTCCCACACCAGGATCCAGACAGGGCTTGGTACTTCGTGGGAGGAAGGAGAGGGCAAGCAGTGCGCTGAGGTCCAGACCAGACCAGGGGCGCAACAGGGAGGCGGAGAATCGGTGGTTGTCACGTCCTGAGCCGGATCTGCTTCCGAGGCGGAATGCCCACCCGGCCCTATCCTGTTATGTGTATGTTGTGCGGTCGGAGTCCGCACCTTTGGGGTACTGTCACGCCCTGACTCAGAGGATGCTTATATGTTGAGTCAGGGTGTGTATATTCATTGTTGTGATGTTCTATGTTGTATTTTCTATGTTTAAATCTAGGATGTCTAGATCTATGATGGCCGGTGTGGTTCCCAATCAGAGACAGCTGTCGCTCGTTGTCTCTGATTGGGGACCATACTTAGGCAGCCTATTGGCACTAGTGGGTTGTGGGATCTTGTTCCAGTTAAGGTATGTTGTGTTGCCTTGGACTTCACGTTTCGTTTTGTTTGTTGTTTTGTTTAATATTTAATAAACATGTACGCATATCACGCTGCGCCTTGGACTGACCCGTGTGTAAACGAACGTGACACTTTGCCAGCGATTACAGCATTGAGTTTTCTTGGGTATGACGCTACAAGCTTGGCACACCTGTAATTGGGGAGTTTCTCCCATTATTCTCTGCAGATCCTCTCAAGCTCTGTCAGGTTGGATGGAGAACATTGCTGCACAGCTATTTTCAGGTCTCTGCAGAGACGTTAGATCGGGTTCAAGTCTGGGCACTGGCTGGGCCACTCAAGGACATTCAGAGACTTGTCCCGAAACCACTCCTGCATTGTCTTGGCTGTGTGCTTAGGGTCGTTGTCCTGTTGGAAGGTGAACCTTCGCCCCAGTCTGAGGTCCTGAGCGCTCTGGAACAGGTTTTCATCTCTCTGGACTTTGCTCCATTCATGTTTGCCTCGATTCTGACTTGTCTCCCAGTCCCTGCCGCTGAAAAACATTCCCCCAGCATGATACTGCCACCACCATGCTTCACCGTAGGGATGGTGCTTGGTTTCCTCCAGACGTGACGCTTGGCATGCAGGCCAAAGAGTTCAATCTTGGTTTCATGGTCTGAGAGTCTTTAGGTGCCTTTTGGCAAACTCCAAGTGGGCTGTCATGTGCCTTTTACTGAGGAGTGGCCTCCATCTGGCCACTCTACCATAAAGGCCTGATTGGTGGTTGTCCTTCTGAAAGGTTCTCCCATCTCCACAGAGGAACTCTGGAGCTCTGTCAGAGTGACCATCTGGTTCTTGGTCACCTCCCTGACCAAGGCCCTTCTCCCCCGATTGCTCAGTTTGGCCGGGTGGCCAGCTCTAGGAAGAGTCTTGGTGGTTCCAAACTTCTTCCATTTAAGAATGATGGAGGCCACTGTGTTCTTGGGGAACTTCAATACTGCAGAAATTGGGGTGGCAGCATCATGCTGTGGGGATGTTTTTCAGCGGCAGGGAGACTAGTCAGGATCGAGGCAAAGATGAACGGAGCAAAGTACAGAGAGATCCTTGATGAAAACCTGCTCCAGAGCGCTCAGGACCTCAGACTGGGGCGAAGGTTCACTTTTGTCATATTCAGAATTTCTATGTCATGTTCCATATTTGCTCCTTTGGATATAGTCAGCTTAGCTTCTACATTTTCCTTCACAGTATTTAATGAAGGAAGACTCAGTGACTGAGGGCTGAGGACTGCTGAATGAAGCATGATCTCTGTTCTGCCTCCCTATGTCTCTCAGGCTTGGTGACTCTCTAAAAGCAATTAGACGACTCACTTTATCAGCACCTAACGAGGAGAAACAGCTGAGCTTTATTTCATTGAGTACTCTCCCTCCCTCCCTCCTTCTACCTCTCTCTCTCGCTCTTTATCCTTCCCTCTCTCTCTCTCTCTCTCTCTCTCCCTCAACGGGGCTGTTGTGGAGCAGGTTGAGAGCTTCAAGTTCCTTGGTGTCCACATCAATAAGGACCTGTCATAGTCCAAACACATTAACACGGTCATGAACAGGGAACGACAGGCTGAAAAGATTAGGCATGGGCCCTCAGATCCTCAAAACTTTCTAAAGCTGCACCATTGAGAGCATCTTGACTGGCTGCATCACCGCTTGGTATGGCAACTGCTTGGCATCTGTCCTCAAGGCACTACAGAGGGTAATGCGTACAAGCTCCCTGCCATCTAGGAACTCTATACCAGGCGGTGTCAGAGGAAGGTCCTAAAAATTGTGAAAGACTCCAGCCACCCAAGTCATAGACTGTTCTCTCTGTTACCGCACGGCAAGTGGTACCGATGCACCAATCCTGGAACCAACAGGACCCTGAACAGCTTCTACCTCCAAGCCATAAGACTGCTAAATAGTTAATCAAATAACTACCCAGACTATCTGCATTGACCCTTTTTGCATTACCTCTGACTCATCACATACGCTGCTGCTACTGTCTATCATCTATCCTGTTGCCTAGTCAATTTATCCCTACCTATATGTACATATGTACCTCAATTACCTCGTACCCCTGCACATCGACTCGGTACTGGTACCCCGTGTATATAGCCAAGTTATCATAACTCATTGTGTATTTATTCCTTGTGTTATTATCTTTCTATTATTTTTCTATTCTCTTTCTGCATTGTTGGGAAGTAAGTATTTCACTGTAAGTTTAAACCTGTTGTTTTCAAAGCATGTGACAAATTTAATCTGATTTGATTTAGACACATTTAATACCATGTGTAGACTGATGCATTTCTGAAATGTGAGCACAATCAAGACACAGGATGAGGTATAGCACCAGGTATAAACAAGGCTTTAGATAGTTTTCAAGATTTACAGAACTCTACAGAGGGGAAAAAAAGACTCTGTTTCGTTACTAATATTACATTGTTTTATTTTCTTGCTAATAAAGTACTGACATCAAAACCATAATTTAATTCAACACTGAAGACAAGACTCTCGCTACAGTGAGGTGGAAGCAGGAAGGATCTAGTGTCATCACTAAGAAACCCCATCTTTCTCTGTAAATTACTGTATTGGTCAGGTCTGCTCTGGCTCTGTATCTGCCTGTAAGATCTCTGGTCCAGACTTCTATCAGGACATTAACCATACATTAACCATACTAGTGTGTCAAACGTAATAAATCTTATACAAGTATCACTCAGATGAATCCCAATTGAGATTCCACGGAGGTGGCAGAAGTGTGTGGAGGGACCTTTGGGGGACATAAATATTTAGAAGAGGTTCAAATTCTTCACAGATGGAAACACATGGTTGCAGTTAAGGCAGAAATATATAAAGTCAAATCAAATCAAATGTTATTTTCCACATGCGCCGAATACAACAGGTGTAGACATTACAGTGAAATGCTTACTTACAAGCCCTTAACCAACAATGCAGTTTTTAAGAAAAAAATAGAAAAGTAATTTTTTTTTAAATAAAAATAAATAAAGAGCAGCAGTAAAATAAAATAACAGCAGGCAGGCTATATACAGGGGGTACCGCTACAGAGTCAATGTGCGGGGCACCGGTTAGTCGAAGTTAGACTTGAAGACAAATGTGAGCTTGTGAGTTTGCGTGAGTGAGCTTGAGGGTGTTTGTATGCATTTTTGTTGTGCGTGGTGCGTGTGTGTGTGTGCGTGTTCCTGTGTGTGTGTTTGTGTGTACAGTATATGTTGAACACCAGGCATCATGAAACCTGTCAGCTGTAATCAGTTTATTATCTCTGCCTCTCTATTATCTCTGCCTCTCTATTATCTCTGCCTCTCTATTATCTCTGCCTCTCTATTATCTCTGCCTCTCTACTATCTTTGCCTCTTATTGTTTCCTTCATCCAATGGTGACTCATGTTCTATTCTCCACAAATGAACTTTGAACAAACATTTATTTTAATCCAGGTCCATCTCTGCTTTCTAAACATTGGATTCCATTCTGCGGGTCTGATTAAGTCAACTTGTACAAGTGTTTAGTCAACAGAGTACTCTCGCTGCTGAGTGGTATTGAGTTGTAGAGGGGCATCTGCCCAAGCTCTGTGGTCTACTAATGGTGGAGAGACATGGTTACAAGTTTTCAACTTCAAGGTGAGAAGAAGAACTATGGTTGTCAGCTAATGTCATATTCAGCATTTCTATGTCATGTTCTGTATTTGCTCCTTGGATATAGTCTGCTTAGCTTCTACATTTTCTTTCACAGTATTTAATGAAGGAAGACTCAGTGACTGAGGGCTGAGGACTGCTGAATGAAGCATGCTCTCTGTTCTGCCTCCCTATCTCTCTCAGGCTCGGTGACTCTCTAAAAGCAATTAGACGACTCACTTTATCAGCACCTAACGAGGAGAAATAGCTGAGCTTTTCTCTCTCTCTCTCTCTCTCTCTCTCTCTCTCTCTCTCTCTCTCTCTCTCTCTCTCTCTCTCTCTCTCTCTCTCCTCCTCTCTCTCTCCCCCCTGTCTTTCACCCTTTCTCTCTTCCTTCAGGAGGTGTGTGCTGATGAAGCTGTTTTTCCTAATTAAAATAAAAAGGTATCGTTCAATTTGAGCGCAGGTAATGGATCAATGCTCTGTGTGATAGACAGAGGAACAGCTAATTTCATGGAACATTTGCTTTTGGAGAGCTGCATGCGTGGGATAAATAAAGGGGATATTCATTTTCATTAACCTGGAGTTCTTATAAATGAACTTTTGTGTGAAAAAGCATAAATCAAATATCAAATACTGTATATCCTGGAAACTCTGCCATTGTCTGGAAAGACTGCTGTTATCTGAACTGGCCAGACTTTCCCCTTCAATGGTACTGCTGCGTTTGAAATAATTAGTCTGGAATTAATTTGCCACCGCCACTATGAGTCTCATCAGAGAATGAAGACCACCTGGTCTTGAAGGGATGGTTTTGACTAGAGGTATCACTGTGGCATCTCTGTAATAACATCCTATAGTATGATAATAAAGGTATGTAATGACAATCTGGCAAGGATCAGGGGGCCATTTGTAGGGGTTGGGTTACAAATAGTAAGCCTCATAGACTAACTCATGGCCCCTTGAATCTATACGTGGTTCTGTATTTCCTTATATAGTTGTGCATAAGTAAGGGACATGAACCATTGAATGGACCCTATCTATTGGTACGTTTGCATGGGACTTATGTAAGATGGTTGCTAGGTCAAAAAGTAGGTCATCCGAAAGATTCTGATCACTCATCAGGCTCATGTGATTTTATTTCTTGCAAATGATCAAAATGAAGCCACGGGAGAGCTTATTTAGATAATTATTTCATTGTAAATCTCTGCATCTTTTCCATGAAGTGGTTACTAATTGCAGGCAATTTGGGTGACCAAAGATAATTGCTTCCAGACTGTACCATACTGTTGTCACCACAGCATTTCAACTCCTGAATCTGTTTCCTTCTGTGTTGGCCTCAATAAAGTTCAAGCTGCTAGCAAACTGGATCACAATCTCACAGCTGTCCACTTGATCCTAAGTGGAGGAGACATATGAGGGTTATCACATGATCATAAACAGAGTCATATCACACCCAGCTCTGACCACATCAGAAGTCAAGATTTGAAAGATAAGTTACTCTACTCTCAATAAACTGGCCCAAAACAGATTTGAGGATTTCGAGGACTCTTTGAGGACGTTGAGGTCTCAACCCCTGGGAAGTCAGTTGTGTTTATGGCTTCATAGGAGCAAGGCATTCTAGGATAGACGAATCTGCCCTAAAGGGCAGACATTCCTCAGCTAGCCATGATCTGAGTTGAGCTGCGACAAATAAAATTTTTCGCAAACAGGATAATGCTGGAATGCAGCCTAGACTCTAGTGGATTACGGCGTATTTCCGCATATTTGAAATGGTGAAATTACATTGTCATATCATTTCCATGGAAATGCCCTACTGTCCACTAGAGGCAACACCAGCGCCTGTTACCATCTAGTGGGATAGGGTGGTGGGGACGGGGTTGAAGATAGACTTAAACCGTGAGCTTTAGAGGATTGCAGGTTCAATCCCAGTGCTAGGCACTCATTTTGTAAATATTTTCTGTTTGAACCCTATCCCAAACCTTTCGCTTAACCAGTAGGAATTATTGCCAAAGGTTAATAACACTGTTGCCTAAATTTAACCAAAGTCTCGGAATTAATTCCTAAATTAAACCGTCGAGTTACATTTCGGTTTCAATTTTGCACAGTTTGACTGACAGCTAACATACGGCAAAATGTGCCTAAATTAAAATGACAACATACTCCATAATCTACAGACACCATCATTAAAAGGGCAAGCCATGCCATATCTCTGTTGCTGCAGTTATGGCAAAGTATGGCATTTCTTTGGAGATTGCATTGCATCGGCAATGACAGATGTTGCTGTGTGTTTACACAAACATCCTTGAGTTTAAAACAAGACTGGGGACCGGAGATTAAGTATCAGCTTCCTGTCTGAGACATGAACCACTGTTTCCTTCCAAAGTGGGACAGGACATGCTGTATGAGACTCAATGTGCTGGTTTTAATTAGTAGTATCACGATAGATCAAACCCAATGTAAACACTGTCTCTCGGGGAACATGTTCATTTCACTGTTTTGCCAACAGATATAAACATATTTATAAGGAAACTCAATGTTTCGCTACCTTTATGGCGCAGCTGATCCCAGAGATTGGAGACATTACCTATATGGCGCAGCTGATCACAGAGCTTGACCTCCAAAGCTCTAAAAGTCTGACATTTATCCCTCTCATGAACAGGCACACACACACACACACACACACAATGAGAAACACCGAAACATTGAGTTTCCTTATAGATATGTTTATCTCTGTTGGCAAAACACCGAAATGAACATGTTCCCCGAGAGACAGTGTTTACATTGGGTTTGATCTATCGTGATACTACTAATTAAAACCAGCACATTGAGTCTCATACAGCATGTCCTGTCCCACTTTGGAAGGAGACAGTGGTTCATGTCTCAGACAGGAAGCTGATACTTAATCTCCGGCCCCCAGTCTTGTTTTAAACTCAAGGATGTTTGTGTAAACACACAGCAACATCTGTCATTGCCGATGCAATGCAATCTACAAAGAAACGCCATACTTTGCCATAACTGCAGCAACAGAGATATGGCATGGCTTGCCCTTTTAATGATGGTGTCTGTAGATTATGGAGTATGTTGTCATTTTAATATAGCCACATCTTCCCGAGTGGCGCGGTGGTCTAAGACACTGCATCGCAGTGCTAGCTGTGCCACTAGAGATCCTGGTTCGAATATAGGCTCTGTCGTAGCCGGCCGCGACCCGGAGACCCATGGGGCGGCGCACACTGGCCCAGCGTCGTCCCAGGGTAGGGGAGGGAATGGCCGGCAGGGATGTAGCTCAGTTGGTAGAGCATGGCATTTGCAACGCCAGGGTTGTGGGTTCGATTCCAACGGGGGGCCAGTAAGAAAAATATAAAATATATAATGTATGCACTCACTAACTGTAAGTCGCTCTGGATAAGAGCGTCTGCTAAATGACTAAAATGTAAATGTAAATGTCTCCAAGCTCTGGGATCAGATGCGCCATATAGGTACTGTCTCCAAGCTCTGGGATCAGCTGGACCATATAGGTACTGTCTCCAAGCTCTGGGACCAGCTGGACCATATAGGTAATAATAATAATAATATGCCATTTAGCAGACGCTTTTATCCAAAGTGTGCATACATTTTTACATATGGGTGGTCCCGGGGATCGAACCCACTACCCTGGCGTTACAAGTGCCATGCTCTACCAATTGAGCTACAGAAAACCACACTCTGGGATCAGCTGTACCATATAGGTATTGTCTCCAATCTCTGGGATCAGTTGTACCATATAGGTAATGTCTAAAAGCTCTGGGATCAGGTGTACCATATAGGTACTGTCTCCAAGCTCTGGGACCAGCTGGACCATATAGGTAATAATAATAATAATATGCCATTTAGCAGACGCTTTTATCCAAAGTGTGCATACATTTTTACATATGGGTGGTCCCGGGGATCGAACCCACTACCCCTGGCGTTACAAGTGCCATGCTCCACCAATTGAGCTACAGAAAACCACACTCTGGGATTAGCTGTACCATATAGGTATTGTCTCCAATCTCTGGGATCAGTTGTACCATATAGGTAATGTCTAAAAGCTCTGGGATCAGCTGTACCATATAGGTACTGTCTCCAAGCTCTGGGATCAGCTGTACCATATAGGTACTGTCTCCAAGCTCTGGGATCAGCTGTACCATATAGGTACTGTCTCCAAGATCTGGGATCAGATGGACCATATAGGTACTGTCTCCAACCTCTGGGATCACTCTACCATATAGGTACTGTCTTCAAGCTCTGGGATCAGCTGTACCATATAGGTACTGTCTGCAAGCTCTAGGATCAGCTGTACCATATAGGTACTGTCACCAAGCTCTGGGACCAGCTGAGCCATATAGGTAATAATAATAATAATAATATGCCATTTAGCAGACGCTTTTATCCAAAGTGTGCATACATTTTTACATATGGGTGGTCCCGGGGATCGAACCCACTACCCTGGCGTTACAAGTGCCATGCTCTACCAATTGAGCTACAGAAAACCACACTCTGGGATCAGCTGTACCATATAGGTATTGTCTCCAATCTCTGGGATCAGGTGTACCATATAGGTACTGTCTCCAAGCTTTGGGATCAGCTGTACCATATAGGTACTGTCTCCAAGCTCTGGGATCAGCTGTGCCATTTAAGTACTTTCTCCAAGCTCTGGGATCAGCTGGACCATATAGGTACTGTCTCCAAGCCCTGGGATCAACTGTACCATATAGGTGTTGTCTCCAAGCTCTGGGATCACGTGTACCATATAGTTACTGTCTCCAAGCTCTGCGATCAGCTGGACCATATAGGTACTGTCTCCAAGCTCTGGGATCAGCTGAAAAATATAGGTACAGTCTCCAAGCTCTGGGATCAACTGTACCATATAGGTCCTGTCTCTAAGATCTGGGATCAGCTGAACAATATAGTTACTGTCTCCAAGCTCTGGGATCAGCTGCACCATATATGTACTCTCTCCAAGCTCTGGAATCAGCTGGACCATATAGGTATTGTCTCCAAACTCTGGGAGAAACTGTACCATATAGGTACTGTCTCCAAGCTCTGGGATCAGCTGTACCATATAGGTACTGTCTCCAAGCTCTGGGATCAACTCTACCATATAGGGAATGTCTCTCTAAGCTCTGGGATCAGATGGACCATACCGTACTGTCTCCAAATTCTGGGATCACTGTACCATATCTGTACTGTCTCCAAGCTCTGGGGATAAGCTGTACCATATAGGTACTGTCTCCAAGCTCGAAATCAGCTGCACCAGTTAGGTACTGTCTCCAAACTCTGGGATCAGTTGTAATATAGGTGCTGTCGCCAAGCTCTGGTACCAGCTGTACCATATAGGTACTGTCTCCAAGCTCTGGGATCAGTTGTACCTAGGGGGTGTAACAATTCGTTTTAACAACGATTCGATTTGTATCACGAGTCGTGGTTGTCGATACGATTCAAGGGACGATATTGGTTCATTTAGAACGATACGATCCGAATGATTCAGTGACTTGAAATCGATTCAGTAACCTTTTAGCCAAAAATTCAACCAGTGTGACTGAAATAAATACCTGGATACTGGACAGTGCAGGTGAAGTTTCCTAGATTCCTGTTTCTTGTAATGGAATCAGGTATCAATTAATTATGAATATAAATAAACAAGTAAACAACAATGGTGGCGCTTGATAATTTCTCGCTCGTCGGCTTCTCCTCTGTCGTCCGCCATGCTATGTTTTGTTGTCTTTGCGCGCTTGCGCTGCTGCTGGCTCGGGCGATGACGCCACGGATAGGCAGACTGAATCGAGTAATGTTTAAAACATCCATATAAAGTCTGACGTGCTTAAATCCAATGGGTTATTTCCTAGTATCGATACAATCGATTTATTACATTTTAAAACGATGTTAGATTGATATATGTTGTCCAAAAGGCCAACTCGCCGAGCACAGATCGATGTAGTTGGATCATAGGGAATATAAATCGATACATCGATGTAGTAGATGGATCGTTACACCCCCTAGTTGTACCATATAGGTACTGTCTCCAAGCTCAGGGATCAGTTGTACCATATAGGAATGTCTCCAAGCTCTGAAATCAGCAGCACCATTTAAGTACTCTCTCCAAGCTCTGGGATCAGCTGCCCATATAGGTAATGTCTTAAAGCTCTAAGATCAGGTGTACCATATAGGTACTGTCTCCAAGCTCTGGGATCAGCTGTACCATATAGGTACTGTCTCAAAGCTCTGGGATCAGCTGGACCATATAGGTACTGTCTCCAACCTCTGGGATCACTCTACCATATAGGTACTGTCTCCAAGAAATGGGATCAGCAGGACGATTTAGGTACTGTCTCCAAGCCCTAGGATCAACTGTACCAAATAGGTGTTGTCTCCAAGCTCTGGGATCCACTGTACCATATAGGTGTTGTCTCCAAGTTCTGGGATCAGCTGGACCATATAGGTACTTTCTCCAAGCTCTGGGATCTGCTGCACCATATGTACTCTCTCCAAGCTCTGGGATCAGCTGGACCATATAGGTATTGTCTCCAAGCTCTGGGATCAGCTGTACCATATAGGTACCGTCTCCAAACTCTGGGAGAAACTGAACCATATAGGTACTGTCTCCAAGCTCTGGGATCATTCTGTACCATACAGGTACTGTCTTCAAGCTCTGGGATCAGCTGTACCATATAGGTACTGTCTCCAAGCTCTGGGATCAACTCTACCATATAGGGAATGTCTCTAAGCTCTGGGATCAGATGGACCATACCGTTACTGTCTCCAAATTCTGGGATCACTGTACCATATCTGTACTGTCTCCAAGCTCTGGGATAAACTGTACCATATGTGTACTGTCTTCAAGCTACTGGGACCAGCTGTACAATATAGGTACTGTCTCCAAGCTCTGAAATCAGCTGCACCATTTAGGTACTGTCTCCAAACTCTGGGATCAGCTGCACCATATAGGTACTGTCTCCAAGCTCTGAAATCATCTGCACCAATTAGGTACTGTCTCCAAGCTCTGGGATAAGATGTACCATAGAGGTACTCTCTCCAAGCTCTGGGATCAGTTGTACCATATAGGTACTGTCTCCAAGCTCTGGGATCAGATGGACCATACAGGTACTCTCTCCAAGCTCTGGGATCAGTTGTACCATATAGGTAATGTCTCCAAGCTCTGAGATCAGCTGTACATATAGGTACTGTCTCCAAGCTCTGGGGATAAGCTCTACTTTATAGGTACTGTCTCCAAGCTCTGGGATTATGTGTACCATATAGGTACTGTCTCCAAGCTCTGGGATCAACTGTGCCATATAGGTACTGTCTCCAAGCTCTGGGATCAGCTGTGCCATATGGGTACTGTCTCCAAGCTCTGGGATCAGCTGGACCTTATACGTACTGTCTCCAAGCTCTGGGATCAACTGTACCATATATGTACTGTCTCCAAGCTCTTGAATCAGCTCTACCATATAGGTACTGTCTCCAACCTCTGGGATCAACTGTACCATATAGGTATTGTTTCCAAGCTCTGGGATCAGCTTTACTATATAGGTACTGTATCCAAGCTCTGGGATCAGCTTTACCATATAGGTCCTGTCTCCAAGCTCTGGGATCAGCTGGACCATATAGGTACTGTCTCCAAGCTATGGGATCAACTGTACCATATAGGTACTTTCTCCATGCTCTGGGATCAGCTCTACCATATAGGTACTGTCTCCAACCTCTGGGATCAGCTGTGCCATATAGGTACTGTCTCCAAGCTCTGGGATCAGCTGTGCCATATAGGTACTGTCTCCATGCTCTGGGATTAGCTGCACCATATATGTACTCTCTCCAAGCTCTGGGATCAGCTGCGCCACATAGGTACTGTCTCCAAGCTCTGGGATGAGCTCTACCATATAGGTACTGTCTCCAAGCTCTGGGATAAGGAGTACCATATAGGTAAAATCTCCAAGCTCGGGGATCAGCTGTACCATAAAGGTACTGTCTCCAAGCTCCACGATCAACTGTACCATATAGATACTGTCTCCAAGCTCTGGGATCAGTTGTACCATATAGGTACTGTCTCCAAGCAATGGAATCAGCTGGACCATACAGGTACTGTCTCCAAGCTCTGGGATCAGCTGTACCATATAGGTACTGTCTCCAAGCTCTGGGATCAGCTGGACCATATAGGTACTGTCTCCAAGCTCTGGGATCAGCTCTACCATATAGGTACTGTCCCCAAGCTCTGGGATTATGTGTACATAGGTACTGTCTCCAAGCTTTGGGATCAACTGTACCATATAGGTACTGTCTCCAAGCTCTATGATCAACTGTACCATATAGGTTCTGTCTCCAAGCTCTGGGATTATGTGTACCATATAGGTGCTGTCTCAAAGCTCTGGGATCAGCTGGACCATATAGGTACTATCTCCAAACTCTGGGATCAGCTGGACCATATAGGTACTGTCTCCAATATCTGGGATCAGCTGTGCCATATAGGGACTGTCTCAAAGCTCTGGGATCAGCTGCACCATATATGTACTGTCTCCAATATCTGGGATTATCTGTACCATATAGGTACTGTCTCTAATCTCTGGGATCAGCTGTACCAAATAGGTACTGTGTCCAAGATCTGGGATCAACTGTACAATATAGGTACTGTCTCCAAATCTGGGATCAGTTGTACCATATAGGTAATATCTGTGGTCCTCTGTAGCTCAATTGGTAGAGCATGGCGCTTGTAAGGCCAGGGTAGTGGGTTCGATCCCGACAACCCATACGTAAAAATGTATGCGCACATGACTGTAAGTCGCTGGATAAAAGCGTCTGCTAAATGGCATATTATATTATTATATTATTATTATTATATTATTATCTCCAAGCTATGAGATCAGCTGGACCTTATACGTACTGTCTCCAAGCTCTGGGATCACTGTACCATATATGTACTGTCTCCAAGCTCTGGGATCAGCTATACAATATAGGTACTGTCTACAACCTCTGGGATCAACTGTACCATATAGGTACTATTTCCAAGCTCTGGGATCAGCGTTACTATATAGGTACTGTATCCAAGCTCTGGGATCAACTGGACCATATAGGTACTGTCTCCAAGCTCTGGGATCAACTGTACTATATATGTACTGTCTCCAAGCTCTACGATCAACTGTACCATATTGGTACTGTCTCCAAGCTCTTGTATCAGCTTTACTATATAGGTACTGTATCCAAGCTCTGGGATCAGTTGTACCATATAGGTACTGTCTCCAACCTCTGGGATCAACTGTACCATATAGGTACTGTTTCCAAGCTCTGGGATCAGCTCTACCATATAGGTACTGTCTCCAAGCTCTAGGAACAGCTTTACCATATAGTTACTGTCTCCAAGCTCTGGGATCAGCTGGACCATACAGGTACTCTCTCCAAGCTCTGGGATCAGCTGTACCATATAGTTACTGTCTCCAAGCTCTGGGATCATCTGTACCATATAGTTACTGTCTCCAAGCTCTGGGATCAGATGGACCATACAGGTACTGTCTCCAAGCTCTAGGAACAGCTTTACCATATAGGTACTGTCTCCAAGCTCTGGGATCAGCTGTACCATATAGTTACTGTCTCCAAGCTCTGGGATCAGCTGGACCATATAGGTACTCTCTCCAATCTCTGGGATCAGCTGGACCATATAGGTACTGTCTCCAAGCTCTGGGATCAGCTGAACAATATAGGTACTGTCTCCAAGCTCTGGGATCAACTGTACCATATAGGTCCTGTCTCTAAGATCTGGGATCAGCTGAACAATATAGTTACTGTCTCCAAGCTCTGGGATCAGCTGCACCATATATGTACTCTCTCCAAGCTCTGGGATCAGCTGGACCATATAGGTATTGTCTCCAAACTCTGGGAGAAACTGTACCATATAGGTACTGTCTCCAAGCTCTGGGATCATCTGTACCATATAGGTACTGTATCCAAGCTCTGGGATCAGCTGTACCATATAGGTACTGTCTCCAAGATCTGAAATCAGCTGCACCATTTAGGTACTGTCTCCAAACTCTGGGATCAGCTGTACCATATACAGTGGGGAAAAAAATATTTAGTCAGCCACCAATTGTGCATGTTCTCCCACTTAAAAAGATGAGAGAGGCCTGTAATTTTCATCATAGGTACACGTCAACTATGACAGACAAATGAGAAAAAGAAATCCAGAAAATCACATTGTAGGATTTTTTAATGAATTTATTTGCAAATTATGGTGGAAAATAAGTATTTGGTCAATAACAAAAGTTTCTCAATACTTTGTTATATACCCTTTGTTGGCAATGACACAGGTCAAACGTTTTCTGTAAGTCTTCACAAGGTTTTCACACACTGTTGCTGGTATTTTGGCCCATTCCTCCATGCAGATCTCCTCTAGAGCAGTGATGTTTTAGGGCTGTCGCTGGGCAACACGGACTTTCAACTCCCTCCAAAGATTTTCTATAAGGTTAAGATCTGGAGACTGGCTAGGCCACTCCAGGACCTTGAAATGCTTCTTACGATGCCACCTTCGTTGCCCGGGCGGTGTGTTTGGGATCATTGTCATGCTGAAAGACCCAGCCACGTTTCATCTTCAATGCCCTTGCTGATGGAAGGAGGTTTTCACTCAAAATCTCACGATACATGGCCCCATTCATCTTTCCTTACACGGATCAGTCGTCCTGGTCCTTTGCAGAAAAACAGCCCCAAAGCATGATGTTTCCACCCCCATGCTTCACAGTAGGTATGGTGTTCTTTGGATGCAACTCAGCATTCTTTGTCCTCCAAACACGACGAGTTGAGTTTTTACCAAAAAGTTATATTTTGGTTTCATCTGACCATATGACATTCTCCCCAATCCTCTTCTGGATCATTCAAATGCACTCTAGCAAACTTCAGATGGGCCTGGACATGTACTGGCTTAAGCAGGGGGACACGTCTCGCACTGCAGGATTTGAGTCCTGGCGGCGTAGTGTGTTACTGATGGTAGGCTTTGTTACTTTGGTCCCAGCTCTCTGCAGGTCATTCACTAGGTCCCCCGTGTGGTTCTGGGATTTTTGCTCACCGTTCTTGTGATCATTTTGACTTCACGGGGTGAGATCTTGCGTGGAGCCCCAGATCGAGGGAGATTATCAGTGGTCTTGTATGTCTTCCATTTCTAATAATTGCTCCCACAGTTGATTTCTTCAAACCAAGCTGCTTACCTATTGCAGATTAAGTCTTCCCAGCCTGGTGCAGGTCTACAATTTTGTTTCTGGTGTCCTTTGACAGCACTTTGGTCTTGGCCATAGTGGAGTTTGGAGTGTGACTGTTTGAGGTTGTGGACAGGTGTCTTTTATACTGATAACAAGTTCAAACAGGTGTCATTAATACAGGTAAGGAGTGGAGGACAGAGGAGCCTCTTAAAGAAGAAGTTACAGGTCTGTGAGAGCCAGAAATCTTGCTTGTTTGTAGGTGACCAAATACTTATTTTCCACCATAATTTGCAAATAAATTCATAAAAAATCCTACAATGTGATTTTCTGGATTTTTTTTCCTCAATTTGTCTGTCATAGTTGAAGTGTACCTATGATGAAAATTACAGGCCTCTCTCATCTTTTTAAGTGGGAGAACTTGCACAATTGGTGGCTGACTAAATACTTTTTTCCCCCACTGTAGGTGCTGTCGCCAAGCTCTGGGACCAGCTGTACCATATAGGTACTGTCTCCAAGCTCTGGGATCAGTTGTACCTAGGGGTGTAACGATTCGTTTTAACAATGATTCGATTTGTATCACGATTCGTGGTTGTCGATACGATTCAAGGACGATATTGGTTCATTTAGAACGATACGATCCGAAACGATTCAGTGACTTGAAATCGATTCAGTAACCTTTTAGCCAAAAATTCAACCAGTGTGACTGAAATAAATACCTGGATACTGGACAGTGCAGGTGAAGTTTCCTAGATTCCTGTTTCTTGTAATGGAATCAGGTATCAATTAATTATGAATATAAATAAACAAGTAAACAACAATGGTGGCTTGATAATTTCTCGCTCGTCGGCTTCTCCTCTGTCATCCGCCATGCTATGTTTTGTTGTCTTTGCACCTTTGCGCTGCTGCTGGCGCGGGGCGATGACGTCACGGATAGGCAGACTGAATCGAGTAATGTTTAAAGCCTTTATCATTAAAAGTGCTAAGAAAAAACATCCATATAAAGTCTGACGTGCTTAAATCCAATGGGTTATTTCTTAGTATCGATACAATCGATTTATTACATTTTAAAACGATGTTAGATTGATATATGTTGTCCAAAAGGCCAACTCGCCGAGCACAGATCGATGTAGTTGGATCATAGGAATATAAATCGATACATCGATGTAGTAGATGGATCGTTACACCCCTAGTTGTACCATATAGGTACTGTCTCCAAGCTCAGGGATCAGTTGTACCATATAGGGAATGTCTCCAAGCTCTGAAATCAGCAGCACCATTTAAGTACTCTCTCCAAGCTCTGGGATCAGCTGTGCCATATAGGTAATGTCTAAAAGCTCTGAGATCAGGTGTACCATATAGGTACTGTCTCCAAGCTCTGGGATCAGCTGTACCATATAGGTACTGTCTCCAAGCTCTGGGATCAGCTGGACCATATAGGTACTGTCTCCAACCTCTGGGATCACTCTACCATATAGGTACTGTCTCCAAGAAATGGGATCAGCAGGACGATTTAGGTACTGTCTCCAAGCTCTGGGATCAGCTGGACCATATAGGTACTGTCTCCAAGCCCTAGGATCAACTGTACCAAATAGGTGTTGTCTCCAAGCTCTGGGATCCACTGTACCATATAGGTGTTGTCTCCAAGCTCTGGGATCAGCTGGACCATATAGGTACTTTCTCCAAGCTCTGGGATCAGCTGCACCATATAGGTATTGTCTCCAAGCTCTGGGATCAGCTGTACCATATAGGTACCGTCTCCAAACTCTGGGAGAAACTGAACCATATAGGTACTGTCTCCAAGCTCTGGGATCATTCTGTACCATACAGGTACTGTCTTCAAGCTCTGGGATCAGCTGTACCATATAGGTACTGTCTCCAAGCTCTGGGATCAACTCTACCATATAGGGAATGTCTCTAAGCTCTGGGATCAGATGGACCATACCGTTACTGTCTCCAAATTCTGGGATCACTGTACCATATCTGTACTGTCTCCAAGCTCTGGGATAAACTGTACCATATGTGTACTGTCTTCAAGCTCTGGGATCAGCTGTACAATATAGGTACTGTCTCCAAGCTCTGAAATCAGCTGCACCATTTAGGTACTGTCTCCAAACTCTGGAATCAGCTGCACCATATAGGTACTGTCTCCAAGCTCTGAAATCATCTGCACCAATTAGGTACTGTCTCCAAGCTCTGGGATAAGATGTACCATAGAGGTACTGTCTCCAAGCTCTGGGATCAGTTGTACCATACAGGTACTGTCTCCAAGCTCTAGGAACAGCTTTACCATATAGGTACTCTCTCCAAGCTCTGGGATCAGTTGTACCATATAGGTACTGTCTCCAAGCTCTGGGATCAGATGGACCATACTGGTACTCTCTCCAAGCTCTGGGATCAGTTGTACCATATAGGTACTGTCTCCAAATCTGGGATCAGTTGTACCATATAGGTAATGTCTCCAAGCTCTGAGATCAGCTGTACATATAGGTACTGTCTCCAAGCTCTGGGATCAGCTCTACTTTATAGGTACTGTCTCCAAGCTCTGGGATTATGTGTACCATATAGGTACTGTCTCCAAGCTCTGGGTTCAGCTGTACCTATAGGTACTGTCTCCAAGTTCTGGGATCAACTGTGCCATATAGGTACTGTCTCCAAGCTCTGGGATCAGCTGTGCCATATGGGTACTGTCTCCAAGCTCTGGGATCAGCTGGACCTTTTACGTACTGTCTCCAAGCTCTGGGATCAACAGTACCATATATGTACTGTCTCCAAGCTCTTGAATCAGCTCTACCATATAGGTACTGTCTCCAACCTCTGGGATCAACTGTACCATATAGGTATTTTTTCCAAGCTCTGGGATCAGCTTTACTATATAGGTACTGTATCCAAGCTCTGGGATCAGCTTTACCATATATTCCTGTCTCCAAGCTCTGGGATCAGCTGGACCATATAGGTACTGTCTCCAAGCTATGGGATCAACTGTACCATATAGGTACTTTCTCCATGCTCTGGGATCAGCTCTACCATATAGGTACTGTCTCCAACCTCTGGGATCAGCTGTGCCATATAGGTACTGTCTCCAAGCTCTGGGATCAGCTGTGCCATATAGGTACTGTCTCCATGCTCTGGGATTAGCTGCACCATATATGTACTCTCTCCAAGCTCTGGGATCAGCTGCGCCACATAGGTACTGTCTCCAAGCTCTGGGATCAGCTCTACCATATAGGTACTCTCTCCAAGCTCTGGGATAAGGAGTACCAAATAGGTAAAATCTCCAAGCTCGGGGATCAGCTGTACCATAAAGGTACTGTCTCCAAGCTCCACGATCAACTGTACCATATAGATACTGTCTCCAAGCTCTGGGATCAGTTGTACCATATAGGTACTGTCTCCAAGCAATGGAATCAGCTGGACCATACAGGTACTGTCTCCAAGCTCTGGAATCAGCTGTACCATATAGGTACTGTCTCCAAGCTCTTTGATCAGCTGGACCATATGGGTACTGTCTACAACCTCTGGGATCAACTGTACCATATAGGTACTATTTCCAAGCTCTGGGATCAGCTTTACTATATAGGTACTGTATCCAAGCTCTGGGATCAACTGGACCATATAGGTACTGTCTCCAAGCTCTGGGATCAACTGTACCATATATGTACTGTCTCCAAGCTCTACGATCAACTGTACCATATTGGTACTGTCTCCAAGCTCTTGTATCAGCTTTACTATATAGGTACTGTATCCAAGCTCTGGGATCAGTTGTACCATATAGGTACTGTCTCCAACCTCTGGGATCAACTGTACCATATAGGTACTGTTTCCAAGCTCTGGGATCAGCTCTACCATATAGGTACTGTCTCCAAGCTCTAGGAACAGCTTTACCATATAGTTACTGTCTCCAAGCTCTGGGATCAGCTGGACCATACAGGTACTCTCTCCAAGCTCTGGGATCAGCTGTACCATATAGTTACTGTCTCCAAGCTCTGGGATCAGCTGTACCATATAGTTACTGTCTCCAAGCTCTGGGATCAGATGGACCATACAGGTACTGTCTCCAAGCTCTAGGAACAGCTTTAACATATAGGTACTGTCTCCAAGCTCTGGGATCAGCTGTACCATATAGTTACTGTCTCCAAGCTCTGCGATCAGCTGGACCAAATAGGTACTCTCTCCAATCTCTGGGATCAGCTGGACCATATAGGTACTGTCTCCAAGCTCTGGGATCAGCTGAACAATATAGGTACTGTCTCCAAGCTCTGGGATCAACTGTACCATATAGGTCCTGTCTCTAAGATCTGGGATCAGCTGAACAATATAGTTACTGTCTCCAAGCTCTGGGATCAGCTGCACCATATATGTACTCTCTCCAAGCTCTGGGATCAGCTGGACCATATAGGTATTGTCTCCAAACTCTGGGAGAAACTGTACCATATATGTACTGTCTCCAAGCTCTGTGATCATCTGTACCATATAGGTACTGTATCCAAGCTCTGGGATCAACTCTACCATATAGGGAATGTCTCTAAGCTCTGGGATCAGATGGACCATACCGGTACTGTCTCCAAATTCTGGGATCACTGTACCATATCTGTACTGTCTCCAAGCTCTGGGATAAGCTGTACCATATGTGTACTGTCTCCAAACTCTGGGATCAGTTGTACCATATAGGTGCTGTCGCCAAGCTCTGGGACCAGCTGTACCATATAGGTACTGTCTCCAAGCTCTTTGATCAGCTGGACCATATAGATACTATCTCCAAGCTCTGGGATCAGCTGGACCATATAGGTACTGTCTCCAAGCTCTGGGATCAGCTGTGCCACAGGGACTGTCTCCAAGGTCTGGGATTATATGTACCATATAGGTACTGTCTCCAAGCTCTGGGATCAGCTGGACCATACAGGTAATCTCTCCAAACTCTGGGATCAGCTGGACCATATAGGTACTGTCTCAAAGCTCTGGGATCAGCTCTACCATATAGGTACTGTCTCCAAGCTCTGGGATAAGGTGTACCATATAGGTACTGTCTCCAAGCTTTGGGATCAACTGTACCATATAGGTACTGTCTCCAAGCTCTACGATCAACTGTACCATATAGGTTCTGTCTCCAAGCTCTGGGATCAGCTGTACCATATAGGTACTGTCTCCAAGCTCTGGGATTATGTGTACCATATAGGTGCTGTCTCAAAGCTCTGGGATCAGCTGGACCATATAGGTACTATCTCCAAACTCTGGGATCAGCTGGACCATCTAGGTACTGTCTCCAATATCTGGGATCAGCTGTGCCATATAGGGACTGTCTCAAAGCTCTTTGATCAGCTGCACCATATATGTACTGTCTCCAATATCTGGGATTTACTGTACCATATAGGTACTGTCTCTAATCTCTGGGATCAGCTGTACCAAATAGGTACTGTGTCCAAGATCTGGGATCAACTGTACCATATAGGTACTGTCTCCAAGCTCTGGGATCAGCTGTGCCATACAGGGACTGTCTCCAAGCTCTAGGAACAGCTTTACCATATAGGTACTGTCTCCAAGCTCTGGGATCAGCTGTACCATATAGTTACTGTCTCCAAGCTCTGCGATCAGCTGGACCAAATAGGTACTCTCTCCAATCTCTGGGATCAGCTGGACCATATAGGTACTGTCTCCAAGCTCTGGGATCAGCTGAACAATATAGGTACTGTCTCCAAGCTCTGGGATCAACTGTACCATATAGGTCCTGTCTCTAAGATCTGGGATCAGCTGAACAATATAGTTACTGTCTCCAAGCTCTGGGATCAGCTGCACCATATATGTACTCTCTCCAAACTCTGGGATCAGCTGGACCATATAGGTATTGTCTCCAAACTCTGGGAGAAACTGTACCATATATGTACTGTCTCCAAGCTCTGTGATCATCTGTACCATATAGTTACTGTCTCCAAGCTCTGGGATCAGCTGGACCATACAGGTACTCTCTCCAAGCTCTGGGATCAGCTGTACCATATAGTTACTGTCTCCAAGCTCTGGGATCAGCTGTACCATATAGTTACTGTCTCCAAGCTCTGGGATCAGATGGACCATACAGGTACTGTCTCCAAGCTCTAGGAACAGCTTTACCATATAGGTACTGTCTCCAAGCTCTGGGATCAGCTGTACCATATAGTTACTGTCTCCAAGCTCTGCGATCAGCTGGACCAAATAGGTACTCTCTCCAATCTCTGGGATCAGCTGGACCATATAGGTACTGTCTCCAAGCTCTGGGATCAGCTGAACAATATAGGTACTGTCTCCAAGCTCTGGGATCAACTGTACCATATAGGTCCTGTCTCTAAGATCTGGGATCAGCTGAACAATATAGTTACTGTCTCCAAGCTCTGGGATCAGCTGCACCATATATGTACTCTCTCCAAGCTCTGGGATCAGCTGGACCATATAGGTATTGTCTCCAAACTCTGGGAGAAACTGTACCATATATGTACTGTCTCCAAGCTCTGTGATCATCTGTACCATATAGGTACTGTATCCAAGCTCTGGGATCAACTCTACCATATAGGGAATGTCTCTAAGCTCTGGGATCAGATGGACCATACCGGTACTGTCTCCAAATTCTGGGATCACTGTACCATATCTGTACTGTCTCCAAGCTCTGGGATAAGCTGTACCATATGTGTACTGTCTCCAAACTCTGGGATCAGTTGTACCATATAGGTGCTGTCGCCAAGCTCTGGGACCAGCTGTACCATATAGGTACTGTCTCCAAGCTCTTTGATCAGCTGGACCATATAGATACTATCTCCAAGCTCTGGGATCAGCTGGACCATATAGGTACTGTCTCCAAGCTCTGGGATCAGCTGTGCCATACAGGGACTGTCTCCAAGGTCTGGGATTATATGTACCATATAGGTACTGTCTCCAAGCTCTGGGATCAGCTGGACCATACAGGTAATCTCTCCAAACTCTGGGATCAGCTGGACCATATAGGTACTGTCTCAAAGCTCTGGGATCAGCTCTACCATATAGGTACTGTCTCCAAGCTCTGGGATAAGGTGTACCATATAGGTACTGTCTCCAAGCTTTGGGATCAACTGTACCATATAGGTACTGTCTCCAAGCTCTACGATCAACTGTACCATATAGGTTCTGTCTCCAAGCTCTGGGATCAGCTGTACCATATAGGTACTGTCTCCAAGCTCTGGGATTATGTGTACCATATAGGTGCTGTCTCAAAGCTCTGGGATCAGCTGGACCATATAGGTACTATCTCCAAACTCTGGGATCAGCTGGACCATCTAGGTACTGTCTCCAATATCTGGGATCAGCTGTGCCATATAGGGACTGTCTCAAAGCTCTGGGATCAGCTGCACCATATATGTACTGTCTCCAATATCTGGGATTTACTGTACCATATAGGTACTGTCTCTAATCTCTGGGATCAGCTGTACCAAATAGGTACTGTGTCCAAGATCTGGGATCAACTGTACCATATAGGTACTGTCTCCAAGCTCTGGGATCAGCTGTGCCATACAGGGACTGTCTCCAAGGTCTGGGATTATATGTACCATATAGGTACTGTCTCCAAGCTCTGGGATCAGCTGGACCATACAGGTAATCTCTCCAATCTCTGGGATCAGCTGGACCATATAGGTACTGTCTCAAAGCTCTGGGATCAGCTCTACCATATAGGTACTGTCTCCAAGCTCTGGGATAAGGTGTACCATATAGGTACTGTCTCCAAGCTTTGGGATCAACTGTACCATATAGGTACTGTCTCCAAGCTCTACGATCAACTGTACCATATAGGTTCTGTCTCCAAGCTCTGGGATCATCTGTACCATATAGGTACTGTCTCCAAGCTCTGGGATTATGTGTACCATATAGGTGCTGTCTCAAAGCTCTGGGATCAGCTGGACCATATAGGTACTATCTCCAAACTCTGGGATCAGCTGGACCATATAGGTACTGTCTCCAATATCTGGGATCAGCTGTGCCATATAGGGACTGTCTCAAAGCTCTGGGATCAACTGCACCATATATGTACTGTCTCCAATATCTGGGATTTACTGTACCATATAGGTACTGTCTCTAATCTCTGGGATCATCTGTACCAAATAGGTACTGTGTCCAAGATCTGGGATCAACTGTACCATATAGGTACTGTCTCCAAATTTGGGATCAGTTGTACCATATAGGTAATATCTCCAAGCTATGAGATCAGCTGGACCTTATACGTACTGTCTCCAAGCTCTGGGATCACTGTACCATATATGTACTGTCTCCAAGCTCTGGGATCAGCTATACAATATAGGTACTGTCTCCAAGCTCTTGTATCAGCTTTACTATATAGGTACTGTTTACAAGCTCTGGGATCAGCTCTACCATATAGGTACTGTCTCCAAGCTCTAGGAACAGCTTTACCATATAGTTACTGTCTCCAAGCTCTTGGATCAGCTGGACCATACAGGTACTCTCTCCAAGCTCTGGGATCACCTGTACCATATAGTTACTGTCTCCAAGCTCTGGGATCAGCTGGACCATACAGGTACTCTCTCCAAGCTCTGGGATCAGCTGTACCATATAGGTACTGTCTCCAAGCTCTGGGATCAGATGGACTATACAGGTACTGTCTCCAAGCTCTAGGAACAGCTTTACCATATAGGTACTGTCTCCAAGCTCTGGGATCAGCTGTACCATATAGTTACTGTCTCCAAGCTCTGGGATCAGCTGGACCATATAGGTACTGTCTCCAAGCTCTAGTATCAGCTTTACCATATAGGTACTGTCTCCAAGCTCTGGGATCAGCTGGACCATACAGTTACTCTCTCCAATCTCTGGGATCAGCTGGACCATATAGGTACTGTATCCAAGCTCTGGGATCAGCTCTACCATATAGGTACTGTCTCCAAGCTCTCGGATAATGTGTACCATATAGGTACTGTCTCCAAGCTTTGGGATCAACTTTACCATATAGGTACTGTCTCCAAGCTCTGGGATTATGTGTACAATAGAGGTACTGTCTCCAAGATATGGGATCAGCTGTACCATATAGGTACTGTTTCCAAGCTCTGGGATCAGATGGAACACACAGAAACTGTCTCCAAGCTCAAGGATCAGCTCTACCATATAAGTACTGTCTCCAAGCTCTGGGATCAGCTGGACCATACAGGTACTCTCTCCAATATCTGGGATCAGCTGGACCATATAGGTACTGTCTCCATGCTCTGGGATCTGTTGTACCATATAGGTACTGTCTCCAAGCTCTGGGATCAGCCGTACCATATAGATACTCTCTCCAAGCTCTGGTATCAGCTCTACCATATAGGTACTGTCTCCAAGCTCTGGGATCAACTGTACCATATAGGTACTGTCTCCAAGCTCTATGATAAACTGTACCATATAGGTACTGTGTCCAAACTCTGGGATCAGTTGTACCATATAGGTACTGTCTCCAAGCTCTGGGATCAGCTGTACCATATAGGTACTGTCTCCAAGCTCTGGGATCAGATGGACCATACAGGTACTGTCTCCAAGCTCTAGGAACAGCTTTACCATATAGGTACTGTCTCCAAGCTCTTGGATCAGCTGTACCATATAGTTACTGTCTCCAAGCTCTGGGATCAGCTGGACCATATAGGTACTGTCTCCAAGCTCTAGTATCAGCTTTACCATATAGGTACTGTCTCCAAGATATGAGATCAGCTGTACCATATAGGTACTGTCTCTAATCTCTGGGATCAGCTGTACCAAATAGGTACTGTGTCCAAGATCTGGGATCAACTGTACCATATAGGTACTGTCTCCAAGCTCTGGGATCAGCTGTACCATACAGGGACTGTCTCCAAGGTCTGGGATTATATGTACCATATAGGTACTGTCTCCAAGCTCTGGGATCAGCTGGACCATACAGGTAATCTCTCCAATCTCTGGGATCAGCTGGACCATATAGGTACTGTCTCAAAGCTCTGGGATCAGCTCTACCATATAGGTACTGTCTCCAAGCTCTGGGATAAGGTGTACCATATAGGTACTGTCTCCAAGCTTTGGGATCAACTGTACCATATAGGTACTGTCTCCAAGCTCTGGGATTATGTGTACCATATAGGTGCTGTCTCAAAGCTCTGGGATCAGCTGGACCATATAGGTACTATCTCCAAACTCTGGGATCAGCTGGACCATATAGGTACTGTCTCCAAGCTCTGGGATCAACTGTACCATATAGGTACTGTCTCCAAGATATGAGATCAGCTGTACCATATAGGTACTGTCTCCAAGCTCTATGATAAACTGTACCATATAGGTACTGTGTCCAAACTCTGGGATCAGTTGTACCATATAGGTACTGTCTCCAAGCTCTAGGAACAGCTTTACCATATAGGTACTGTCTCCAAGCTCTTGGATCAGCTGTACCATATAGTTACTGTCTCCAAGCTCTGGGATCAGCTGGACCATATAGGTACTGTCTCCAAGCTCTAGTATCAGCTTTACCATATAGGTACTGTCTCCAAGATATGAGATCAGCTGTACCATATAGGTACTGTCTCCAAGCTCTGGGATCAGCTGGACCATACAGGTACTCTCTCCAAGCTCTGGGATCAGCTGTACCATATAGGTACTGTCTCCAAGCTCTGGGATCAGATGGACTATACAGGTACTGTCTCCAAGCTCTAGGAACAGCTTTACCATATAGGTACTGTCTCCAAGCTCTGGGATCAGCTGTACCATATAGTTACTGTCTCCAAGCTCTGGGATCAGCTGGACCATACAGGTACTCTCTCCAAGCTCTGGGATCAGCTGTACCATATAGGTACTGTCTCCAAGCTCTGGGATCAGATGGACTATACAGGTACTGTCTCCAAGCTCTAGGAACAGCTTTACCATATAGGTACTGTCTCCAAGCTCTGGGATCAGCTGGACCATATAGGTACTGTCTCCCTCTAGTATCCTTCTACTGTCTCCAAGCTCTGGGATCAGCTGGACCATACAGGTACTCTCTCCAATCTCTGGGATCAGCTGGACCATATAGGTACTGTCTCCAAGCTCTGGGATCAGCTCTACCATATAGGTACTGTCTCCAAGCTCTCGGATAATGTGTACCATATAGGTACTGTCTCCAAGCTTTGGGATCAACTTTACCATATAGGTACTGTCTCCAAGCTCTGGGATTATGTGTACAATAGAGGTACTGTCTCCAAGATATGGGATCAGCTGTACCATATAGGTACTGTTTCCAAGCTCTGGGATCAGATGGAACACACAGAAACTGTCTCCAAGCTCAAGGATCAGCTCTACCATATAAGTACTGTCTCCAAGCTCTGGGATCAGCTGGACCATACAGGTACTCTCTCCAATATCTGGGATCAGCTGGACCATATAGGTACTGTCTCCATGCTCTGGGATCTGTTGTACCATATAGGTACTGTCTCCAAGCTCTGGGATCAGCCGTAACATATAGATACTCTCTCCAAGCTCTGGTATCAGCTCTACCATATAGGTACTGTCTCCAAGCTCTGGGATCAACTGTACCATATAGGTACTGTCTCCAAGCTCTATGATAAACTGTACCATATAGGTACTGTGTCCAAACTCTGGGATCAGTTGTACCATATAGGTACTGTCTCCAAGCTCTGGGATCAGCTGTACCATATAGGTACTGTCTCCAAGCTCTGGGATCAGATGGACCATACAGGTACTGTCTCCAAGCTCTAGGAACAGCTTTACCATATAGGTCCTGTCTCCAAGCTCTTGGATCAGCTGTACCATATAGTTACTGTCTCCAAGCTCTGGGATCAGCTGGACCATATAGGTACTGTCTCCAAGCTCTAGTATCAGCTTTACCATATAGGTACTGTCTCCAAGATATGAGATCAGCTGTACCATACAGGTACTGTCTCTAATCTCTGGGATCAGCTGTACCAAATAGGTACTGTGTCCAAGATCTGGGATCAACTGTACCATATAGGTACTGTCTCCAAGCTCTGGGATCAGCTGTACCATACAGGGACTGTCTCCAAGGTCTGGGATTATATGTACCATATAGGTTCTGTCTCCAAGCTCTGGGATCAGCTGGACCATACAGGTAATCTCTCCAATCTCTGGGATCAGCTGGACCATATAGGTACTGTCTCAAAGCTCTGGGATCAGCTCTACCATATAGGTACTGTCTCCAAGCTCTGGGATAAGGTGTACCATATAGGTACTGTCTCCAAGCTTTGGGATCAGCTGTACCATATAGGTACTGTCTCCAAGCTCTGGGATTATGTGTACCATATAGGTGCTGTCTCAAAGCTCTGGGATCAGCTGGACCATATAGGTACTATCTCCAAACTCTGGGATCAGCTGGACCATATAGGTACTGTCTCCTAGCTCTGGGATCAACTGTACCATATAGGTACTGTCTCCAAGATATGAGATCAGCTGTACCATATAGGTACTGTCTCCAAGCTCTATGATAAACTGTACCATATAGGTACTGTCTCCAAGCTCTAGGAACAGCTTTACCATATAGGTACTGTCTCCAAGCTCTTGGATCAGCTGTACCATATAGTTACTGTCTCCAAGCTCTGGGATCAGCTGGACCATATAGGTACTGTCTCCAAGCTCTAGTATCAGCTTTACCATATAGGTACTGTCTCCAAGATATGAGATCAGCTGTACCATATAGGTACTGTCTCTAATCTCTGGGATCAGCTGTACCAAATAGGTACTGTGTCCAAGATCTGGGATCAACTGTACCATATAGGTACTGTCTCCAAGCTCTGGGATCAGCTGTACCATACAGGGACTGTCTCCAAGGTCTGGGATTATATGTACCATATAGGTACTGTCTCCAAGCTCTGGGATCAGCTGGACCATACAGGTAATCTCTCCAATCTCTGGGATCAGCTGGACCATATAGGTACTGCCTCAAAGCTCTGGGATCAGCTCTACCATATAGGTACTGTCTCCAAGCTCTGGGATAAGGTGTACCATATAGGTACTGTCTCCAAGCTTTGGGATCAACTGTACCATATAGGTACTGTCTCCAAGCTCTACGATCAACTGTACCATATAGGTTCTGTCTCCAAGCTCTGGGATCAGCTGTACCATATAGGTACTGTCTCCAAGCTCTGGGATTATGTGTACCATATAGGTGCTGTCTCAAAGCTCTGGGATCAGCTGGACCATATAGGTACTATCTCCAAACTCTGGGATCAGCTGGACCATATAGGTACTGTCTCCAATATCTGGGATCAGCTGTGCCATATAGGGACTGTCTCAAAGCTCTGGGATCAACTGCACCATATGTACTGTCTCCAATATCTGGGATTTACTGTACCATATAGGTACTGTCTCTAATCTCTGGGATCAGCTGTACCAAATAGGTACTGTGTCCAAGATCTGGGATCAACTGTACCATATAGGTACTGTCTCCAAATTTGGGATCAGTTGTACCATATAGGTAATATCTCCAAGCTATGAGATCAAATGGACCTTATACGTACTGTCTCCAAGCTCTGGGATCACTGTACCATATATGTACTGTCTCCAAGCTCTGGGATCAGCTATACAATATAGGTACTGTCTCCAAGCTCTTGTATCAGCTTTACTATATAGGTACTGTATCCAAGCTCTGGGATCAGTTGTACCATATAGGTGCTGTCTCCAACCTCTGGGATCAACTGTACCATATAGGTACTGTTTCCAAGCTCTGGGATCAGCTCTACCATATAGGTACTGTCTCCAAGCTCTAGGAACAGCTTTACCATATAGTTACTGTCTCCAAGCTCTGGGATCAGCTGGACCATACAGGTACTCTCTCCAAGCTCTGGGATCAGCTGTACCATATAGTTACTGTCTCCAAGCTCTGGGATCAGCTGGACCATACAGGTACTCTCTCCAAGCTCTGGGATCAGCTGTACCATATAGGTACTGTCTCCAAGCTCTGGGATCAGATGGACTATACAGGTACTGTCTCGAAGCTCTAGGAACAGCTTTACCATATAGGTACTGTCTCCAAGCTCTGGGATCAGCTGTACCATATAGTTACTGTCTCCAAGCTCTGGGATCAGCTGGACCATATAGGTACTGTCTCCAAGCTCTAGTATCAGCTTTACTATATAGGTACTGTCTCCAAGCTCTGGGATCAGCTGGACCATACAGGTACTCTCTCCAATCTCTGGGATCAGCTGGACCATATAGGTACTGTATCCAAGCTCTGGGATCAGCTCTACCATATAGGTACTGTCTCCAAGCTCTCGGATAATGTGTACCATATAGGTACTGTCTCCAAGCTTTGGGATCAACTTTACCATATAGGTACTGTCTCCAAGCTCTGGGATTATGTGTACAATAGAGGTACTGTCTCCAAGATATGGGATCAGCTGTACCATATAGGTACTGTTTCCAAGCTCTGGGATCAGATGGACCACACAGAAACTGTCTCCAAGCTCAAGGATCAGCTCTACCATATAAGTACTGTCTCCAAGCTCTGGGATCAGCTGGACCATACAGGTACTCTCTCCAATATCTGGGATCAGCTGGACCATATAGGTACTGTCTCCATGCTCTGGGATCTGTTGTACCATATAGGTACTGTCTCCAAGCTCTGGGATCAGCCGTACCATATAGATACTGTCTCCAAGCTCTGGTATCAGCTCTACCATATAGGTACTGTCTCCAAGCTCTGGGATAATTGTACCATATCGGTACTGTCTCCAAGATATGAGATCAGCTGTACCATATAGGTACTGTCTCCAAGCTCTATGATAAACTGTACCATATAGGTACTGTCTCCAAACTCTGGGATCAGTTGTAACATATAGGTACTGTCTCCAAGCTCTGGGATCAGCTGTACCATGTACTGTCTCCAAGCTCTGGGATCAGATGGACCATACAGGTACTGTCTCCAAGCTCTAGGAACAGCTTTACCATATAGGTACTGTCTCCAAGCTCTTGGATCAGCTGTACCATATAGTTACTTTCTCCAAGCTCTGGGATCAGCTGGACCATATAGGTACTGTCTCCAAGCTCTAGTATCAGCTTTACCATATAGGTACTGTCTCCAAGATATGAGATCAGCTGTACCATATAGGTACTGTCTCCAAGCTCTATGATAAACTGTACCATATAGGTACTGTCTCTAATCTCTGGGATCAGCTGTACCAAATAGGTACTGTGTCCAAGATCTGGGATCACTGTACCATATAGGTACTGTCTCCAATCTCTGGGATCAGCTGTGCCATACAGGGACTGTCTCCAAGGTCTGGGATTATATGTACCGTATAGGTACTGTCTCCAAGCTCTGGGATCAGCTGGACCATACAGGTAATCTCTCCAATCTCTGGGATCAGCTGGACCATATAGGTACTGTCTCAAAGCTCTGGGATCAGCTCTACCATATAGGTACTGTCTCCAAGCTCTGGGATAAGGTGTACCATATAGGTACTGTCTCCAAGCTTTGGGATCAACTGTACCATATAGGTACTGTCTCCAAGCTCTACGATCAACTGTACCATATAGGTTCTGTCTCCAAGCTCTGGGATCAGCTGTACCGTATAGGTACTGTCTCCAAGCTCTGGGATTATGTGTACCATATAGGTGCTGTCTCAAAGCTCTGGGATCAGCTGGACCATATAGGTACTATCTCCAAACTCTGGGATCAGCTGGACCATATAGGTACTGTCTCCAATATCTGGGATCAGCTGTGCCATATAGGGACTGTCTCAAAGCTCTGGGATCAACTGCACCATATATGTACTGTCTCCAATATCTGGGATTTACTGTACCATATAGGTACTGTCTCTAATCTCTGGGATCAGCTGTACCAAATAGGTACTGTGTCCAAGATCTGGGATCAACTGTACCATATTGGTACTGTCTCCAAATTTGGGATCAGTTGTACCATATAGGTAATATCTCCAAGCTATGAGATCAGCTGGACCTTATACGTACTGTCTCCAAGCTCTGGGATCAGCTATACAATATTGGTACTGTCTCCAAGCTCTTGTATCAGCTTTACTATATAGGTACTGTATCCAAGCTCTGGGATCAGTTGTACCATATAGGTACTGTTTCCAAGCTCTGGGATCAGCTCTACCATATAGGTACTGTATCCAAGCTCTAGGAACAGCTTTACCATATAGTTACTGTCTCCAAGCTCTGGGATCAGCTGGACCATACAGGTACTCTCTCCAAGCTCTGGGATCAGCTGTACCATATAGTTACTGTCTCCAAGCTCTGGGATCAGCTGGACCATACAGGTACTCTCTCCAAGCTCTGGGACCAGCTGTACCATATAGGTACTGTCTCCAAGCTCTGGGATCAGATGGACTATACAGGTACTGTCTCCAAGCTCTAGGAACAGCTTTACCATATAGGTACTGTCTCCAAGCTCTGGGATCAGCTGTACCATATAGTTACTGTCTCCAAGCTCTGGGATCAGCTGGACCATATAGGTACTGTCTCCAAGCTCTAGTATCAGCTTTACCATATAGGTACTGTCTCCAAGCTCTGGGATCAGCTGGACCATACAGGTACTCTCTCCAATCTCTGGGATCAGCTGGACCATATAGGTACTGTATCCAAGCTCTGGGATCAGCTCTACCATATAGGTACTGTCTCCAAGCTCTCGGATAATGTGTACCATATAGGTACTGTCTCCAAGCTTTGGGATCAACTTTACCATATAGGTACTGTCTCCAAGCTCTGGGATTATGTGTACAATAGAGGTACTGTCTCCAAGATATGGGATCAGCTGTACCATATAGGTACTGTTTCCAAGCTCTGGGATCAGATGGACCACACAGAAACTGTCTCCAAGCTCAAGGATCAGCTCTACCATATAAGTACTGTCTCCAAGCTCTGGGATCAGCTGGACCATACAGGTACTCTCTCCAATATCTGGGATCAGCTGGACCATATAGGTACTGTCTCCATGCTCTGGGATCTGTTGTACCATATAGGTACTGTCTCCAAGCTCTGGGATCAGCCGTACCATATAGATACTGTCTCCAAGCTCTGGTATCAGCTCTACCATATAGGTACTGTCTCCAAGCTCTGGGATAATTGTACCATATCGGTACTGTCTCCAAGATATGAGATCAGCTGTACCATATAGGTACTGTCTCCAAGCTCTATGATAAACTGTACCATATAGGTACTGTCTCCAAACTCTGGGATCAGCTGTACCATATAGGTACTGTCTCCAAGCTCTGGGATCAGCTGTACCATATAGGTACTGTCTCCAAGCTCTGGGATCAGATGGACCATACAGGTACTGTCTCCAAGCTCTAGGAACAGATTTACCATATAGGTACTGTCTCCAAGCTCTTGGATCAGCTGTACCATATAGTTACTGTCTCCAAGCTCTGGGATCAGCTGGACCATATAGGTACTGTCTCCAAGCTCTAGTATCAGCTTTACCATATAGGTACTGTCTCCAAGCTCTGGGATCAGCTGGACCATACAGGTACTCTCTCCAATCTCTGGGATCAGCTGGACCATATAGGTACTGTATCCAAGCTCTGGGATCAGCTCTACCATATAGGTACTGTCTCCAAGCTCTCGGATAATGTGTACCATATAGGTACTGTCTCCAAGATATGGAATCAGCTGTACCATATAGGTACTGTTTCCAAGCTCTGGGATCAGATGGACCACACAGAAACTGTCTCCAAGCTCAAGGATCAGCTCTACCATATAAGTACTGTCTCCAAGCTCTGGGATCAGCTGGACCATACAGGTACTCTCTCCAATATCTGGGATCAGCTGGACCATATAGGTACTGTCTCCATGCTCTGGGATCAGTTGTACCATATAGATACTGTCTCCAAGCTCTGGTATCAGCTCTACCATATAGGTACTGTCTCCAAGCTCTGGGATAATTGTACCATATCGGTACTGTCTCCAAGATATGAGATCAGCTGTACCATATAGGTACTGTCTCCAAGCTCTATGATAAACTGTACCATATAGGTACTGTCTCCAAACTCTGGGATCATCTGTACCATATAGGTACTGTCTCCAAGCTCTGGGATCAGCTGTACCATGTACTGTCTCCAAGCTCTGGGATCAGATGGACCATACAGGTACTGTCTCCAAGCTCTAGGAACAGCTTTACCATATAGGTACTGTCTCCAAGCTCTTGGATCAGCTGTACCATATAGTTACTGTCTCCAAGCTCTGGGATCAGCTGGACCATATAGGTACTGTCTCCAAGCTCTAGTATCAGCTTTACCATATAGGTACTGTCTCCAAGATATGAGATCAGCTGTACCATATAGGTACTGTCTCCAAGCTCTATGATAAACTGTACCATATAGGTACTGTCTCTAATCTCTGGGATCAGCTGTACCAAATAGGTACTGTGTCCAAGATCTGGGATCACTGTACCATATAGGTACTGTCTCCAAGCTCTGGGATCAGCTGTGCCATACAGGGACTGTCTCCAAGGTCTGGGATTATATGTACCATATAGGTACTGTCTCCAAGCTCTGGGATCAGCTGGACCATACAGGTAATCTCTCCAATCTCTGGGATCAGCTGGACCATATAGGTACTGTCTCAAAGCTCTGGGATCAGCTCTACCATATAGGTACTGTCTCCAAGCTCTGGGATAAGGTGTACCATATAGGTACTGTCTCCAAGCTTTGGGATCAACTGTACCATATAGGTACTGTCTCCAAGCTCTACGATCAACTGTACCATATAGGTTCTGTCTCCAAGCTCTGGGATCAGCTGTACCGTATAGGTACTGTCTCCAAGCTCTGGGATTATGTGTACCATATAGGTAATATCTCCAAGCTATGAGATCAGCTGGACCTTATACGTACTGTCTCCAAGCTCTGGGATCAGCTATACAATATTGGTACTGTCTCCAAGCTCTTGTATCAGCTTTACTATATAGGTACTGTATCCAAGCTCTGGGATCAGTTGTACCATATAGGTGCTGTCTCCAACCTCTGGGATCAACTGTACCATATAGGTACTGTTTCCAAGCTCTGGGATCAGCTCTACCATATAGGTACTGTATCCAAGCTCTAGGAACAGCTTTACCATATAGTTACTGTCTCCAAGCTCTGGGATCAGCTGGACCATACAGGTACTCTCTCCAAGCTCTGGGACCAGCTGTACCATATAGGTACTGTCTCCAAGCTCTGGGATCAGATGGACTATACAGGTACTGTCTCCAAGCTCTAGGAACAGCTTTACCATATAGGTACTGTCTCCAAGCTCTGGGATCAGCTGTACCATATAGTTACTGTCTCCAAGCTCTGGGATCAGCTGGACCATATAGGTACTGTCTCCAAGCTCTAGTATCAGCTTTACCATATAGGTACTGTCTCCAAGCTCTGGGATCAGCTGGACCATACAGGTACTCTCTCCAATCTCTGGGATCAGCTGGACCATATAGGTACTGTATCCAAGCTCTGGGATCAGCTCTACCATATAGGTACTGTCTCCAAGCTCTCGGATAATGCGTACCATATAGGTACTGTCTCCAAGCTTTGGGATCAACTTTACCATATAGGTACTGTCTCCAAGCTCTGGGATTATGTGTACAATAGAGGTACTGTCTCCAAGATATGGGATCAGCTGTACCATATAGGTACTGTTTCCAAGCTCTGGGATCAGATGGACCACACAGAAACTGTCTCCAAGCTCAAGGATCAGCTCTACCATATAAGTACTGTCTCCAAGCTCTGGGATCAGCTGGACCATACAGGTACTCTCTCCAATCTCTGGGATCAGCTGGACCATATAGGTACTGTCTCCATGCTCTGGGATCTGTTGTACCATATAGGTACTGTCTCCAAGCTCTGGGATCAGCCGTACCATATAGATACTGTCTCCAAGCTCTGGTATCAGCTCTACCATATAGGTACTGTCTCCAAGCTCTGGGATAATTGTACCATATCGGTACTGTCTCCAAGATATGAGATCAGCTGTACCATATAGGTACTGTCTCCAAGCTCTATGATAAACTGTACCATATAGGTACTGTCTCCAAACTCTGGGATCAGTTGTACCATATAGGTACTGTCTCCAAGCTCTGGGATCAGCTGTACCATATAGGTACTGTCTCCAAGCTCTGGGATCAGATGGACCATACAGGTACTGTCTCCAAGCTCTAGGAACAGATTTACCATATAGGTACTGTCTCCAAGCTCTTGGATCAGCTGTACCATATAGTTACTGTCTCCAAGCTCTGGGATCAGCTGGACCATATAGGTACTGTCTCCAAGCTCTAGTATCAGCTTTACCATATAGGTACTGTCTCCAAGCTCTGGGATCAGCTGGACCATACAGGTACTCTCTCCAATCTCTGGGATCAGCTGGACCATATAGGTACTGTATCCAAGCTCTGGGATCAGCTCTACCATATAGGTACTGTCTCCAAGCTCTCCGGATAATGTGTACCATATAGGTACTGTCTCCAAGATATGGAATCAGCTGTACCATATAGGTACTGTTTCCAAGCTCTGGGATCAGATGGACCACACAGAAACTGTCTCCAAGCTCAAGGATCAGCTCTACCATATAAGTACTGTCTCCAAGCTCTGGGATCAGCTGGACCATACAGGTACTCTCTCCAATATCTGGGATCAGCTGGACCATATAGGTACTGTCTCCATGCTCTGGGATCAGTTGTACCATATAGATACTGTCTCCAAGCTCTGGTATCAGCTCTACCATATAGGTACTGTCTCCAAGCTCTGGGATAATTGTACCATATCGGTACTGTCTCCAAGATATGAGATCAGCTGTACCATATAGGTACTGTCTCCAAGCTCTATGATAAACTGTACCATATAGGTACTGTCTCCAAACTCTGGGATCAGCTGTACCATATAGGTACTGTCTCCAAGCTCTGGGATCAGCTGTACCATGTACTGTCTCCAAGCTCTGGGATCAGATGGACCATACAGGTACTGTCTCCAAGCTCTAGGAACAGCTTTACCATATAGGTACTGTCTCCAAGCTCTTGGATCAGCTGTACCATATAGTTACTGTCTCCAAGCTCTGGGATCAGCTGGACCATATAGGTACTGTCTCCAAGCTCTAGTATCAGCTTTACCATATAGGTACTGTCTCCAAGATATGAGATCAGCTCTACCATATAGGTACTGTCTCCAAGCTCTTATAACTGTACCTATGTTGTCTCTAATCTCTGGGATCAGCTGTACCAAATAGGTACTGTGTCCAAGATCTGGGATCACTGTACCATATAGGTACTGTCTCCAAGCTCTGGGATCAGCTGTGCCATACAGGGACTGTCTCCAAGGTCTGGGATTATATGTACCATATAGGTACTGTCTCCAAGCTCTGGGATCAGCTGGACCATACAGGTAATCTCTCCAATCTCTGGGATCAGCTGGACCATATAGGTACTGTCTCAAAGCTCTGGGATCAGCTCTACCATATAGGTACTGTCTCCAAGCTCTGGGATAAGGTGTACCATATAGGTACTGTCTCCAAGCTTTGGGATCAACTGTACCATATAGGTACTGTCTCCAAGCTCTACGATCAACTGTACCATATAGGTTCTGTCTCCAAGCTCTGGGATCAGCTGTACCGTATAGGTACTGTCTCCAAGCTCTGGGATTATGTGTACCATATAGGTGCTGTCTCAAAGCTCTGGGATCAGCTGGACCATATAGGTACTATCTCCAAACTCTGGGATCAGCTGGACCATATAGGTACTGTCTCCAATATCTGGGATCAGCTGTGCCATATAGGGACTGTCTCAAAGCTCTGGGATCAACTGCACCATATATGTACTGTCTCCAATATCTGGGATTTACTGTACCATATAGGTACTGTCTCTAATCTCTGGGATCAGCTGTACCAAATAGGTACTGTGTCCAAGAATTGGGATCAACTGTACCATATTGGTACTGTCTCCAAATTTGGGATCAGTTGTACCATATAGGTAATTTCTCCAAGCTATGAGATCAGCTGGACCTTATACGTACTGTCTCCAAGCTCTGGGATCAGCTATACAATATTGGTACTGTCTCCAAGCTCTTGTATCAGCTTTACTATATAGGTACTGTATCCAAGCTCTGGGATCAGTTGTACCATATAGGTGCTGTATCCAAGCTCTAGGAACAGCTTTACCATATAGTTACTGTCTCCAAGCTCTGGGATCAGCTGGACCATACAGGTACTCTCTCCAAGCTCTGGGATCAGCTGTACCATATAGTTACTGTCTCCAAGCTCTGGGATCAGCTGGACCATACAGGTACTCTCTCCAAGCTCTGGGATCAGCTGTACCATATAGGTACTGTCTCCAAGCTCTGGGATCAGATGGACTATACAGGTACTGTCTCCAAGCTCTAGGAACAGCTTTACCATATAGGTACTGTCTCCAAGCTCTGGGATCAGCTGTACCATATAGTTACTGTCTCCAAGCTCTGGGATCAGCTGGACCATATAGGTACTGTCTCCAAGCTCTAGTATCAGCTTTACCATATAGGTACTGTCTCCAAGCTCTGGGATCAGCTGGACCATACAGGTACTCTCTCCAATCTCTGGGATCAGCTGGACCATATAGGTACTGTATCCAAGCTCTGGGATCAGCTCTACCATATAGGTACTGTCTCCAAGCTCTCGGATAATGTGTACCATATAGGTACTGTCTCCAAGCTTTGGGATCAACTTTACCATATAGGTACTGTCTCCAAGCTCTGGGATTATGTGTACAATAGAGGTACTGTCTCCAAGATATGGGATCAGCTGTACCATATAGGTACTGTTTCCAAGCTCTGGGATCAGATGGACCACACAGAAACTGTCTCCAAGCTCAAGGATCAGCTCTACCATATAAGTACTGTCTCCAAGCTCTGGGATCAGCTGGACCATACAGGTACTCTCTCCAATATCTGGGATCAGCTGGACCATATAGGTACTGTCTCCATGCTCTGGGATCTGTTGTACCATATAGGTACTGTCTCCAAGCTCTGGGATCAGCCGTACCATATAGATACTGTCTCCAAGCTCTGGTATCAGCTCTACCATATAGGTACTGTCTCCAAGCTCTGGGATAATTGTACCATATCGGTACTGTCTCCAAGATATGAGATCAGCTGTACCATATAGGTACTGTCTCCAAGCTCTATGATAAACTGTACCATATAGGTACTGTCTCCAAACTCTGGGATCAGTTGTACCATATAGGTACTGTCTCCAAGCTCTGGGATCAGCTGTACCATATAGGTACTGTCTCCAAGCTCTGGGATCAGATGGACCATACAGGTACTGTCTCCAAGCTCTAGGAACAGATTTACCATATAGGTACTGTCTCCAAGCTCTTGGATCAGCTGTACCATATAGTTACTGTCTCCAAGCTCTGGGATCAGCTGGACCATATAGGTACTGTCTCCAAGCTCTAGTATCAGCTTTACCATATAGGTACTGTCTCCAAGATATGAGATCAGCTGTACCATATAGGTACTGTCTCCAAGCTCTATGATAAACTGTACCATATAGGTACTGTCTCCAAACTCTGGGATCAGTTGTACCATATAGGTACTGTCTCCAAGCTCTGGGATCAGCTGTATCATATAGGTACTGTCTCCAAGCTCTGGGATCAGATGGACCATACAGGTACTGTCTCCAAGCTCTAGGAACAGCTTTACCATATAGGTACTGTCTCCAAGCTCTTGGATCAGCTGTACCATATAGTTACTGTCTCCAAGCTCTGGGATCAGCTGGACCATATAGGTACTGTCTCCAAGCTCTAGTATCAGCTTTACCATATAGGTACTGTCTCCAAGCTCTGGGATCAGCTGGACCATACAGGTACTCTCTCCAATCTCTGGGATCAGCTGGACCATATAGGTACTGTATCCAAGCTCTGGGATCAGCTCTACCATATAGGTACTGTCTCCAAGCTCTCGGATAATGTGTACCATATAGGTACTGTCTCCAAGATATGGAATTAGCTGTACCATATAGGTACTGCTTCCAAGCTCTGGGATCAGATGGACCACACAGAAACTGTCTCCAAGCTCAAGGATCAGCTCTACCATATAAGTACTGTCTCCAAGCTCTGGGATCAGCTGGACCATACAGGTACTCTCTCCAATATCTGGGATCAGCTGGACCATATAGGTACTGTCTCCATGCTCTGGGATCAGTTGTACCATATAGGTACTCTCTCCAAGCTCTGGGATCAGCTGTACCATATAGTTACTGTCTCCAAGCTCTGGGATCAGCTGGACCATACAGGTACTCTCTCCAAGCTCTGGGATCAGCTGTACCATATAGGTACTGTCTCCAAGCTCTGGGATCAGATGGACTATACAGGTACTGTCTCCAAGCTCTAGGAACAGCTTTACCATATAGGTACTGTCTCCAAGCTCTGGGATCAGCTGTACCATATAGTTACTGTCTCCAAGCTCTGGGATTAACTGTACCATATAGGTACTGTCTCCAAGCTCTAGTATCAGCTTTTACCATATAGGTACTGTCTCCAAGCTCTGGGATCAGCTGGACCATACAGGTACTCTCTCCAATCTCTGGGATCAGCTGGACCATATAGGTACTGTATCCAAGCTCTGGGATCAGCTCTACCATATAGGTACTGTCTCCAAGCTCTCGGATAATGTGTACCATATAGGTACTGTCTCCAAGCTTTGGGATCAACTTTACCATATAGGTACTGTCTCCAAGCTCTGGGATTATGTGTACAATAGAGGTACTGTCTCCAAGATATGGGATCAGCTGTACCATATAGGTACTGTTTCCAAGCTCTGGGATCAGATGGACCACACAGAAACTGTCTCCAAGCTCAAGGATCAGCTCTACCATATAGGTACTGTCTCCAAGCTCTGGGATCAGCTGGACCATACAGGTACTCTCTCCAATATCTGGGATCAGCTGGACCATATAGGTACTGTCTCCATGCTCTGGGATCTGTTGTACCATATAGGTACTGTCTCCAAGCTCTGGGATCAGCCGTACCATATAGATACTGTCTCCAAGCTCTGGTATCAGCTCTACCATATAGGTACTGTCTCCAAGCTCTGGGATAATTGTACCATATCGGTACTGTCTCCAAGATATGAGATCAGCTGTACCATATAGGTACTGTCTCCAAGCTCTATGATAAACTGTACCATATAGGTACTGTCTCCAAACTCTGGGATCAGTTGTACCATATAGGTACTGTCTCCAAGCTCTGGGATCAGCTGTACCATATAGGTACTGTCTCCAAGCTCTGGGATCAGATGGACCATACAGGTACTGTCTCCAAGCTCTAGGAACAGATTTACCATATAGGTACTGTCTCCAAGCTCTTGGATCAGCTGTACCATATAGTTACTGTCTCCAAGCTCTGGGATCAGCTGGACCATATAGGTACTGTCTCCAAGCTCTAGTATCAGCTTTACCATATAGGTACTGTCTCCAAGATATGAGATCAGCTGTACCATATAGGTACTGTCTCCAAGCTCTATGATAAACTGTACCATATAGGTACTGTCTCCGAACTCTGGGATCAGCTGTACCATATAGGTACTGTCTCCAAGCTCTGGGATCAGCTGTATCATATAGGTACTGTCTCCAAGCTCTGGGATCAGATGGACCATACAGGTACTGTCTCCAAGCTCTAGGAACAGCTTTACCATATAGGTACTGTCTCCAAGCTCTTGGATCAGCTGTACCATATAGTTACTGTCTCCAAGCTCTGGGATCAGCTGGACCATATAGGTACTGTCTCCAAGCTCTAGTATCAGCTTTACCATATAGGTACTGTCTCCAAGCTCTGGGATCAGCTGGACCATACAGGTACTCTCTCCAATCTCTGGGATCAGCTGGACCATATAGGTACTGTCTCCATGCTCTGGGATCTGTTGTACCATATAGGTACTGTCTCCAAGCTCTGGGATCAGCCGTACCATATAGATACTGTCTCCAAGCTCTGGTATCAGCTCTACCATATAGGTACTGTCTCCAAGCTCTGGGATAATCTGTACCATATCGGTACTGTCTCCAAGATATGAGATCAGCTGTACCATATAGGTACTGTCTCCAAGCTCTATGATAAACTGTACCATATAGGTACTGTCTCCAAACTCTGGGATCAGTTGTACCATATAGGTACTGTCTCCAAGCTCTGGGATCAGCTGTATCATATAGGTACTGTCTCCAAGCTCTGGGATCAGATGGACCATACAGGTACTGTCTCCAAGCTCTAGGAACAGCTTTACCATATAGGTACTGTCTCCAAGCTCTTGGATCAGCTTTACCATATAGTTACTGTCTCCAAGCTCTGGGATCAGCTGGACCATATAGGTACTGTCTCCAAGCTCTAGTATCAGCTTTACCATATAGGTACTGTCTCCAAGCTCTGGGATCAGCTGGACCATACAGGTACTCTCTCCAATCTCTGGGATCAGCTGGACCATATAGGTACTGTATCCAAGCTCTGGGATCAGCTCTACCATATAGGTACTGTCTCCAAGCTCTCGGATAATGTGTACCATATAGGTACTGTCTCCAAGATATGGAATCAGCTGTACCATAGAGGTACTGTTTCCAAGCTCTGGGATCAGATGGACCACACAGAAACTGTCTCCAAGCTCAAGGATCAGCTCTACCATATAAGTACTGTCTCCAAGCTCTGGGATCAGATGGACCATACAGGTACTCTCTCCAATATCTGGGATCAGCTGGACCATATAGGTACTGTCTCCATGCTCTGGGATCAGTTGTACCATATAGGTACTGTCTCCAAGCTCTGGTATCAGCTCTACCATATAGGTACTGTCTCCAAACTCTGGGATAATTGTACCATATCGGTACTGTCTCCAAGATATGAGATCAGCTGTACCATATAGGTACTGTCTCCAAGCTCTATGATAAACTGTACCATATAGGTACTGTCTCCAACTCTGGGATCAGTTGTACCATATAGGTACTGTCTCCAAGCTCTGGGTTCATCTGTACCATATGGTACTTTCTCCAAGTTCTGGGATCAGCTGTGCCATATAGGTACTTTCTTCAAGCTTTGGGATCAGCTGTGCCATATAGGTACTCTCTCCGAGCTCTGGGATCAACTGTACCTTATATGTACTGTCTCCAAGCTCTGGGATCAGTTGTACCATATAGGTACTGTCTCCAACCTCTGGGACCATCTGTACCATATAGGTACTGTTTCCAATCTCTGGGATCAGCTCTACCATACAGGTACTGTCTCCAAGCTCTGGGATCAGCTGGACAAAATAGGTACTGTCTCCAAGCTCAAGGATAATCTTTACTATATAGTTACTGCATCCAAGTTCTGGGATCAGCTTTACCATACATGTACTGTCTTCAAGCTCTGGGATCAGTTGGACCATATAGGTACTGTCTCCAAGCTCTAGTATCAGCTTCACTATATAGGTACTGTATCCAAGCTCTGGGATCAGCTTTACCATATAGGTACTGTCTCCAAGCTCTGGGATCAGCTGTACCATATAGGTAATGTCTCCAAGCTCTGGGATCAGTTGTACCATATAGGTATTGTCTCCAAGCTCTGGGATCATCTGTACCATATAGGTACTGTCTCCAAGCTCTGGGATCAGATGGACAATACAGGTACTGTCTCCATGCTCAAGGATCAGCTTTACCATATAGGTACTGTCTCCAAGGTCTGGGATCACCTGTACCATATAGGTACTGTCTCCATGCTCTGGGATCAGCTCTACCATATAGGTACTCTCTCCAAGCTCTGGGATAAGGTGTACCATATATGTACTGTCTCCAAGCTCTGGTATCAGCTGTACCATATAGGTACTGTCTCCAAGCTCTATGATCAAATGTACCATATAGGTACTGTCTCCAAGCTCTGGGATCAGCTGTACCATATAGGTACTGTCTCCAATCTCTGGGATCAGCTGGACCATATAGGTACTGTCTCCAATCTCTAGTATCAGCTTTAATATATAGGTACTGTATCCAAGCTCTGGGATCAGCTGGGCCATACAAGTACTCTCTCCAATCTCTGGGATCAGCTGGACCATATAGGTACTGTCTCCAAGCTCTGGGATCAGTTGTACCATATAGGTACTGTCCCCAAGCTCTCGGATAATGTGTACCATATAGGTACTGTCTCCAAGATATGGAATCAGCTGTACCATATAGGTACTGTTTCCAAGCTCTGGGATCAGATGGACCACACAGAAACTGTCTCCAAGCTCAAGGATCAGCTCTACCATATAAGTACTGTCTCCAAGCTCTGGGATCAGCTGGACCATACAGGTACTCTCTCCAATATCTGGGATCAGCTGGACCATATAGGTACTGTCTCCATGCTCTGGGATCAGTTGTACCATATAGGTACTGTCTCCAAGCTCTGGTATCAGCTCTACCATATAGGTACTGTCTCCAAACTCTGGGATAATTGTACCATATCGGTACTGTCTCCAAGATATGAGATCAGCTGTACCATATAGGTACTGTCTCCAAGCTCTATGATAAACTGTACCATATAGGTACTGTCTCCAACTCTGGGATCAGTTGTACCATATAGGTACTGTCTCCAAGCTCTGGGTTCATCTGTACCATATAGGTACTTTCTCCAAGTTCTGGGATCAGCTGTGCCATATAGGTACTTTCTTCAAGCTTTGGGATCAGCTGTGCCATATAGGTACTCTCTCCGAGCTCTGGGATCAACTGTACCTTATATGTACTGTCTCCAAGCTCTGGGATCAGTTGTACCATATAGGTACTGTCTCCAACCTCTGGGACCATCTGTACCATATAGGTACTGTTTCCAATCTCTGGGATCAGCTCTACCATACAGGTACTGTCTCCAAGCTCTGGGATCAGCTGGACCAAATAGGTACTGTCTCCAAGCTCAAGGATAATCTTTACTATATAGTTACTGCATCCAAGTTCTGGGATCAGCTTTACCATACATGTACTGTCTTCAAGCTCTGGGATCAGTTGGACCATATAGGTACTGTCTCCAAGCTCTAGTATCAGCTTCACTATATAGGTACTGTATCCAAGCTCTGGGATCAGCTTTACCATATGGTACTGTCTCCAAGCTCTGGGATCAGCTGTACCATATAGGTAATGTCTCCAAGCTCTGGGATCAGTTGTACCATATAGGTATTGTCTCCAAGCTCTGGGATCATCTGTACCATATAGGTACTGTCTCCAAGCTCTGGGATCAGATGGACAATACAGGTACTGTCTCCATGCTCAAGGATCAGCTTTACCATATAGGTACTGTCTCCAAGGTCTGGGATCACCTGTACCATATAGGTACTGTCTCCATGCTCTGGGATCAGCTCTACCATATAGGTACTCTCTCCAAGCTCTGGGATAAGGTGTACCATATATGTACTGTCTCCAAGCTCTGGTATCAGCTGTACCATATAGGTACTGTCTCCAAGCTCTATGATCAAATGTACCATATAGGTACTGTCTCCAAGCTCTGGGATCAGCTGTACCATATAGGTACTGTCTCCAAGCTCTGGGATCAGTTGGACCATATCTGTACTGTCTCCAATCTCTGGGATCAGCTGGACCATATAGGTACTGTCTCCAATCTCTAGTATCAGCTTTAATATATAGGTACTGTATCCAAGCTCTGGGATCAGCTGGGCCATACAAGTACTCTCTCCAATCTCTGGGATCAGCTGGACCATATAGGTACTGTCTCCAAGCTCTGGGATCAGTTGTACCATATAGGTACTGTCCCCAAGGTCTGGGATCATCTGTACCATATAGGTACTGTCTCCAAGCTCTGGGATCAGCTGGACCATATAGGTACTGTCTCCAAGTTCTGGGATCAGTTGTACCATATAGGTACAGTGTACAAGCTCTGTGATCACCTGTACCATAACGGTATTGTCTCCAAGCTCTGGGATCAGCTCTACCATATAGGTACTGTCTCCAAGCTCTGGGATCAGCTGGACCATATAGGTACTGTCTCCAAGCTTTGGGATCAGCTGTGCCATATAGGTACTGTCTCCAAGCTCTGGGACAAAATGTACCATATAGGTACTGTAGCCAAGCTCTGGGATCAGCTGTACCATTTAGGTACTGTCTCCAAGCTCTATGATCAACTGTACCATATAGGTACTGTCTCCAAGCTCTGGGATCAGTTGTACCTTATAGGTACTGTCTCCAAGCTCTAGTATTGCTTTACTATTTGGTACTCTATCCAAGCTCTTGGATCAGCTTTACCATATATGTACTGTCTCCAAGCTCTGGGATCAACTGTACCATATAGGTACTGTCTCCAAGCTCTGGGATCAGTTGGGCCATATATGTACTGTCACCAAGCTCTGGGATCAGCTGGACCATATAGGTACTGTCTCCAAGCTCTAGTATCAGCTTTACTATATAGGTACTGTATCCAAGCTCTGGGATCAGCTGTGCCATATAGGTACTGTCTCCAAGCTCTGGGATCAGCTGGACCATATAGGTACTGTCTCCAAGCTCTGGGATCAGATGGACCATACAGGTACTGTTCTCCAAGCTCAAGGATCAGCTTTACCATATAGGTACTGTCTCCAAGCTCTAGTATCAGCTTTACTATATAGGTACTGTATCCAAGCTCTGAAATCAGCTTTACAATATAGGTACTGTCTCCAAGCTCTGGGGTCAGCTGGACCATATAGGTACTGTCTCCAAGCTCTGGGATCATCTGTACCATATAGGTACTGTCTCCAAGCACTGGGATCAATTGGACCATATATGTACTGTCACCAAGCTCTGGCATTAACTGGACCATATAGGTACTGTCTCCAAGCTCTAGTATCAGCTTCACTATATAGGTACTGTATCCAAGCTCTGGGATCAGTTGTACCATATAGTTATTGTCTCCAAGCTCTGGGATCAGTTGTACCACATAGGTACTGTCTCCAAGCTCTGGGATCAGATGGACCATATAGGTACTGTCTCCAAGGTCTGGGATCAGCTGTACCATATAGGTACTGTCTCCAAGCTCTGGGATCAGCTCTACCATATAGGTACTGTCTCCAAGCTCTGGGATAAGGTGTACCATATAGGTACTGTCTCCAAGCTCTGGGATCAGCTGTACCATATAGGTACTGTCTCCAAGCTCTGGGATCAGCTCTACCATATAGGTACTGTCTCCAAGCTCTGGGATTATGTTTACCATATAGGTACTGTCTCCAAGCTCTGGGATTATGTTTACCATATAGGTACTATCTCCAAGCTCTGGGTTCAACTGTACCATATAGGTACTGTATCCAAGCTCTGGGATCAGCTGTGCCATATAGGTACTGTCTCCAAGCTTTGGTATCAGCTGTGCAATATAGGTACTGTATCCAAGCTCTCTGATCAGCTGTACCATATATGTACTGTCTACAAGCTCTGGGATCAGTTGTACCATATAGGTACTTACTCGAACCTCTGGGATCAACTGTGCCATATAGGTACTGTTTCCAAGCTCTGGGATCAGCTCTACCATATACAGTGAGGGAAAAAAGTATTTGTTCCCCTACTGATTTTGTAAGTTTGCCCACTGACAAAGAAATGATCAAGTCTATAATTTTAATGGTAGGTTTATTTGAACAGTGAGAGACAGAATAACAACAACAAAAAATCCAGAAAAACGCATGTCAAAAATGTTATAAATTGATTTGCATTTTAATGAGGGAAATAAGTATTTGACCCCCTCTCAATCAGAAAGATTTCTGGCTCCCAGGTGTCTTTTATACAGGTAACGAGCTGAGATTAGGAGCACACTCTTAAAGGGAGTGCTCCTAATCTCAGTTTGTTACCTGTATAAAAGACACCTGTCCACAGACGCAATCAATCAATCAGATTCCAAACTCTCCACAACGGCCAAGAGCAAAGAGCTCTCCAAGGATGTCAGGGACAAGATTGTAGACCTACACAAGGCTGGAATGGGCAACAAGACCATCGCCAAGCAGCTTGGTGAGAAGGTGACAACAGTTGGTGCGATTATTCACAAATGGAAGAAACAAAAAATAACTGTCAATCTCCCTCGGCCCGGGGGTCCATGCAAGATGTCACCTCGTGGTGTTGCAATGATCATGAGAACGGTGCGGAATCAGCCCAGAACTACACAGGAGGATCTTGTCAATGATCTCAAGGCAACTGGGACCATAGTCATCAAGAAAACAATTGGTAACACACTACGCCGTGAAGGACTGAAATCCTGCAGCGCCTGCAAGGTCCCCCTGCTCAAGAAAGCACATATACATGACCATCTGAAGTTTGCCAATGAACATCTGAATGATTCAGAGGAGAACTGGGTGGAAATGTTGTAGTCAGATGAGACCAAAATGGAGCTCTTTGGCATCAACTCAACTCGCCGTGTTTGGAGGAGGAGGAATGCTGCCTATGACCCCAAGAACACCATCCCCACCGTCAAACATGGAGGTGGAAACATTATGCTTTGGGGGTGTTTTCTGCTAAGGGGACAGGACAACTTCACCACATCAAAGGGACAATGGACGGGGCAATATACAATCAAATCTTGTGTGAGAACCTCCTTCCCTCAGCCAGGGCATTGAAAATGGGTCGTGGATGGGTATTCCAGCATGACAGTGACCCAAAACACACAGCCAAGGCAACAAAGGAGTGGCTCAAGAAGAAGCACATTAAGGTCCTGGAGTGGCCTAGCCAGTCTCCAGACCTTAATCCCATAGAAAATCTGTGGAGGGAGCTGAAGGTTCGAGTTGCCAAACGTCAGCCATAGGTACTGTATCCAAGCTCTGGGATCAGTTGTACCATATAGTTATTGTCTCCAAGCTCTGGGATCAGTTGTACCACATAGGTACTGTCTCCAAGCTCTGGGATCAGATGGACCATATAGGTACTGTCTCCAAGGTCTGGGATCAGCTGTACCATATAGGTACTGTCTCCAAGCTCTGGGATCAGCTCTACCATATAGGTACTGTCTCCAAGCTCTGGGATAAGGTGTACCATATAGGTACTGTCTCCAAGCTCTGGGATCAGCTGTACCATATAGGTACTGTCTCCAAGCTCTGGGATCAGCTCTACCATATAGGTACTGTCTCCAAGCTCTGGGATTATGTTTACCATATAGGTACTGTCTCCAAGCTCTGGGATTATGTTTACCATATAGGTACTATCTCCAAGCTCTGGGTTCAACTGTACCATATAGGTACTGTATCCAAGCTCTGGGATCAGCTGTGCCATATAGGTACTGTCTCCAAGCTTTGGTATCAGCTGTGCAATATAGGTACTGTATCCAAGCTCTCTGATCAGCTGTACCATATATGTACTGTCTACAAGCTCTGGGATCAGTTGTACCATATAGGTACTTACTCGAACCTCTGGGATCAACTGTGCCATATAGGTACTGTTTCCAAGCTCTGGGATCAGCTCTACCATATACAGTGAGGGAAAAAAGTATTTGTTCCCCTACTGATTTTGTAAGTTTGCCCACTGACAAAGAAATGATCAAGTCTATAATTTTAATGGTAGGTTTATTTGAACAGTGAGAGACAGAATAACAACAACAAAAAATCCAGAAAACGCATGTCAAAAATGTTATAAATTGATTTGCATTTTAATGAGGGAAATAAGTATTTGACCCCCTCTCAATCAGAAAGATTTCTGGCTCCCAGGTGTCTTTTATACAGGTAACGAGCTGAGATTAGGAGCACACTCTTAAAGGGAGTGCTCCTAATCTCAGTTTGTTACCTGTATAAAAGACACCTGTCCACAGACGCAATCAATCAATCAGATTCCAAACTCTCCACAACGGCCAAGAGCAAAGAGCTCTCCAAGGATGTCAGGGACAAGATTGTAGACCTACACAAGGCTGGAATGGGCAACAAGACCATCGCCAAGCAGCTTGGTGAGAAGGTGACAACAGTTGGTGCGATTATTCACAAATGGAAGAAACAAAAAATAACTGTCAATCTCCCTCGGCCCGGGGGTCCATGCAAGATGTCACCTCGTGGTGTTGCAATGATCATGAGAACGGTGCGGAATCAGCCCAGAACTACACAGGAGGATCTTGTCAATGATCTCAAGGCAACTGGGACCATAGTCATCAAGAAAACAATTGGTAACACACTACGCCGTGAAGGACTGAAATCCTGCAGCGCCTGCAAGGTCCCCCCTGCTCAAGAAAGCACATATACATGACCATCTGAAGTTTGCCAATGAACATCTGAATGATTCAGAGGAGAACTGGGTGGAAATGTTGTAGTCAGATGAGACCAAAATGGAGCTCTTTGGCATCAACTCAACTCGCCGTGTTTGGAGGAGGAGGAATGCTGCCTATGACCCCAAGAACACCATCCCCACCGTCAAACATGGAGGTGGAAACATTATGCTTTGGGGGTGTTTTCTGCTAAGGGGACAGGACAACTTCACCACATCAAAGGGACAATGGACGGGGCAATATACAATCAAATCTTGTGTGAGAACCTCCTTCCCTCAGCCAGGGCATTGAAAATGGGTCGTGGATGGGTATTCCAGCATGACAGTGACCCAAAACACACAGCCAAGGCAACAAAGGAGTGGCTCAAGAAGAAGCACATTAAGGTCCTGGAGTGGCCTAGCCAGTCTCCAGACCTTAATCCCATAGAAAATCTGTGGAGGGAGCTGAAGGTTCGAGTTGCCAAACGTCAGCCTCGAAATCTTAATGACTTGGAGAAGATCTGCAAAGAGGATTGGGACAAAATCCCTCCTTAGATGTGTGCAAACCTGGTGGCCAACTACAAGAACCGTCTGACCTCTGTGATTGCCAACAAGGGTTTTGCCACCAAGTACTAAGTAATGTTTTGCAGAGGGGTCAAATACTTATTTCCCTCATTAAAATGCTAATCAATTCATAACATTTTTGACATGCGTTTTTCTGGATTTCTTTTTTGTTATTCTGTCTCTCACTTTTCAAATAAACCTACCATTAAAATTATAGACTGATCATTTCTTTGTCAGTGGGCAAACATACAAAATCAGCAGGGGATCAAATACTTTTTTCCCTCACTGTAGGTACTGTCTCCAAGCTCTGGGATCAGCTGGACCAAATAGGTACTCTCTCCAAGCTCTGGGATCATCTGGATCATATAGGTACTGTCTCCAAGCTCTGGGATTATCTGCTCCAAATAGGTACTTTCTCCAAGCTCTGTGATCAGCTGCACCATATAGGTACTGTCTCCAAGCTCTGGGTTCAACTGTACCATATAGGTACTGTCTCCAAAATCTGGGATCAGTTGTTCCATATAGGTACTGTCTCCAAGCTCTGGGATCAGCTGTGCCATAAAGGTACTGTCTCCAAGCTCTGGGATTAGCTGCGCCATATAGGTACTGTCTCCAAGCTCTGGGATCAGCTGCGCCATATAGGTACTGTCTCCAAGCTCTGGGATCAGCTGTGCCAAATAGGTACTGTCTCCAAGCTCTGGGTTCAACTGTACCATATAGGTACTGTCTCCAAAATCTGGGATCAGTTGTTCCATATAGGTACTGTCTCCAAGCTCTGGGATCAGCTGTGCCATAAAGGTACTGTCTCCAAGCTCTGGGATCAGCTGCGCCATATAGGTACTGTCTCCAAGCTCTGGGATCAGCTGCGCCATATAGGTACTGTCTCCAAGCTCTGGGATCAGCTGTGCCAAATAGGTACTGTCTCCAAGCTCTGGGATCAGATGGACCATACAGGTACTGTCTCCAAGCTCAATAATCAGCTTTACAATTTAGGTACTGTCTCCAAGCTCTGGGATCAGCTGGACCATACAGGTACTATCTCCAATCTCTGGGATCAGCTGGACCATATAGGTACTGTCTCCAAGCTCTGGGATCAGCTGTACCATATAGGTACTGTCTCCAAGCTCTTGGATCAGCTCTACCATATAGGTACTGTCTCCAAGCTCTGGGATAAATTGTACCATATAGTTACTGTCTCCAAGCTCTGGGTTCAGCTGTACCATAATGGTACTGTCTCCAAGCTCTACGATCAACTGTACCATATAGGTACTGTCTCAAAGCTCTGGGATCAGCTGTACTATATAGGTACTGTCTCCAAGCTCTGGGATCAGCTCTACCATATAGGTACTCTCTCCAAGCTCTGGGATTATGTGTACCATATGTTACGCACTCCTCTCGGAAGAGGGAACGCAACCCCCTGCTACAACTCAACTCTCCGTGTTGTGAAAGAGGTATGAGACTGTAGGTGTGAGTAAGGATGACAAAAGACAGAGAATACCGTTAACAGGGAATTTATTCCTTCACACGGTAAATTTGGGGAAAAGGGGCTGGACGGAACCAAAGCAAAGAAAGTAAATATCAAAGCCCCCTCTCCTACCTTACCTGCCTACCCACTACTTCCTTAACTAGCACCACCTGGTGCACTAACCAAAATACAAGGGATGGTCCGCCCAGGTCTTTCCTAGTGTGCATAGACAGTCAACTTCTATGGGTAATGTATGCCCGCGGGCCTCTTGCCTAAGCACACCCTAGGTGCCTTCCCCTTCCCCCCTTGGGAACAAATGAAACAAAATAGCACAAACTGGTTCACAACAAAACCTGAGAAAAAAAAACTAACTCAGGACATTAGAGAAACTCTCTGAGCAACAAACTAACACAAAACATTACAATTGGTTCTCACAGCAACAACTACACAGTACATACCAAATGTTTTAGCAACAACCAACATGCTAACTCTCAGCCATTCTGGTTTCCCCCCACTTCTGAGCAACTGGGGCTTATATAGCTTCAGAAGGAGTTGGTAATTGGAGACAGCTGCGTCCTGACGAGGGCGCGGGGTCAGCTCTCCAATCATCTATGTTCATCGACCAATCAGCTGCTTGTTGGGGAATTTCAGGAACCCATTTCCTGAAATACATACATGAAAATACACAAACCACAACACAGAAACTGGGGAACGGAACACGCCCACAAAAACCAACACATCCCCAGTTATTAAACCCATGATAGGGCGTCGGCAACCACATTTGCCGAGCCCTTCACATAGGCTATCTGTACATTATATCCTTGTACAATCAGAGCCCACCGCATAAGGCGGCGGTTCTGATTGTACATTTGCTTCAAGAACACCAACGGATTATGGTCCGTGAAGACAATTACAGGCAAGGCACTGGAGCCCACATATACCTCAAAGAACTGTAAGGCTAGCAATAAACCAGTGTCTCCTGTTCAATTGTGGAGTACCTTGACTGACACGAGTTGAACTTACGGGAGAAGAAACTGACGGGTCGATCCACTCCATCTTCATCTTCCTGCAAGAGAACCGCACCCACCCCCACTATACTAGTGTGTACCTCCAACTTAAAAGGTTTGTCAAAGTTGGGGGCGGCAAGCACTGGGGCACTACAAAGTAGCGCTTTAGCGGACTCAAAAGCATAGTTACAGTCCTGGGACCACATAAATGGTACCTTAGGACTAAGCAGAGATGTAAGGGGAGCTACTACCGTCGTGAAATTCTTACAGAATGTACGATAGTACCCTACCATCCCCAGGAATCTGCGCAACTGGCGGCGAGTCGTGGGAGCAGGATAAGCAACAATTGCTTCCACATTGCCAGTTACTGGGCGCACTTGACCTCGTCCCACTTGTTTCCCTAATTAAGTCACAGTAGCCTTCCCAAACTCACACTTGGCCAAATTGAGGGTTAAAGAAGCATTCTCCAACCGCTGAAACACACTTTTCAAGGTGGCGAGATGATCAGACCAAGTAGACGAATTAATCACCACATCATCAAGGTAAGCAGTACAATTTGGCACATCGGCGAACACAATGTTAACTAGCCGCTGAAAGGTAGCAGGTACATTACACATTCCAAAGGGCATCACAGTGTATTGTACGAAGTTAAATGGCGTAACGAAAGCCGAGATGTCAGAAGTTACTGGGTTTTGCCATGTCATTCTGTAATAAATGAGCTACTTCACTTTTCATTACCTCCCTTTTCTTTGCATTAACCCGATACGGATGCTGTCTTATGGGAGCCGCGTTCCCCACATCCACGTCATGTTCCAAGATGGACATGCGACTTGGAACGTCCTGAAACACATTGAGAATACTGTTTATCAATAGGATAAGATGCGTTATCCAAATGTTCCATTTGAGAGGGTAACTTCTTCAACATCTCTGAATTACATAAGCGTTCACACTGCTGTAACGTATGGCGCAACTCCAACCCGTACTACTTATCCTCCTCTAGGTCCTAGCCAGGCTTCAGCATGACACACTCGGGAAGAACGCCTCCGATCTGGAGTCTTTATTACATAATTGGTGTCACTGAGTTTATTTTCCACAAGATATGGTCCAGAAAAACGTGCTGACAGAGATGAGCCAGGGATTGGCAACAAAACTAAAACTTTATCCCCCTGGTGCAAAAGAACGGCCCACAGCCTTTTTGTCATAATGCAACTTCATGCGTTTTTGAGTAGAGGAGAGAGACTTTTGGGCTAACGCACATGCAGTGTGCAGTCTCTCCTGCATCTTACTGACATAATCCAACACATTTTTAGGGGCACTACTGGGTGTAGGAGATAAGATATGCTCCTTCAACACTTTTGTCACGATCGTTAGAGTGAGTAGACCAAGGCGCAGCGTGATGAGCGAACATACTTTATTATCTTTAGTGATAATAATAACAAAACAACAAACGACAACGACACGTGAAGTCCTAGGTTTAACACAACCAACACGGAACAAACCAAAAGGAACAAGATCCCACAAACACTATGGGAAAACAGACTGTTTAAATATGGTTCCCAATCAGAGACAACCAGCAACAGCTGACACTCGTTGCCTCTGATTGGGAACCACTCTGGCCAACATAGAAATACAAAACTAGATTCCCGACATAGAACAACAACACATAGAATCTACACACCCTGGCTCAACATATAGAGTCCCCAGAGCCAGGGTGTGACAACTTTCAGCGGACCCCGTGGGGTGTGTCCAAACACAAGGTCAGCAGGGCTGAAACCCTAAGGACTCTTGTATTGCTTCCCTACTAGCAAATAGGACAAAGGGCACCCCCTCATCCCAATCGGTACTGGTATCCATGCAATACTGGCGTAGCATTGCCTTCAGCGTCTGATGCCAGCATTCGAGAGCCCCTTGACTCTCCGGATGATACGGACTGGAGACCTGATGGGAAATACACAGCGTCTTCAACACATTAGAGAACATCTTTGACATAAAATTGGATCCCTGATCAGTTTGGATTACTTTAGGGAGTCCAAACGTAGAGAAGAACTTTACTAGTACCTTCACGACAGTCTTAGCCGTTATTGTACGGAGAGGAATAGCCTCTGGGTATCGAATAGCACTGCACATTATTGTTAGTAAGAACTGGTTACCTGACCTGGTTTTCGGCAACACAATCAATTATCACTTTTTCAAACGGTTCCCCCACCACAGGAATCAGGCAGAGCGGCACACGAGGAACTGTTTGATTCGCTTTCCCAGTGAGTTGACATACGTGACATGTTTTACAAAATTGGACAACGTCAGACTTCAAACCTGGCCAAAAAAAGTGTTGAAGGACTCGTTTATAAGTCTTCGTGATCCCCAAGTGTCCGGACCAAGCCTGGTCATGGACGAGTGACAGCACCTGCTGTCGGAACGGTGTAGGAACAACCACTTGACACACTTCACTCCAGTCACTAACGGTGTCATGAGCTGCCCATTTACGCATTCCTTTTAATATGACATGCGAGCCACAATACGTTTCAGGAGACCAGGGTAAAGCATCAGTAACCATTACTGACTGCGCCGCCCCGGTGTCTCGTAAGATTTGAATGGGCTTTTGATCAGTTTGTTCTCCAGTTAAGGAAACACAACCGGCAAATATAAACGGAGCATAGACAGGATCCGGTTTCTCAAATGCTGAATCAATAACTCGGTCCAACGGACGAGCCAAAGACTTGACTAAACCCATACTTTTCATTTTTGGGGACGGTGACAGGGACTGTTTCAGTTTATTTTTAAAAACCGGGCAGTCCACAATCACATGACCCTTTTGGTGACAGTAAAAACATTCACGGACTTCATGAAAAGGCTTAGGGTTGTCAGAGGAAAAGCGACCTGAACGAGGCACTGATGATGTAATCATTCAGTCTTCAAAACGAGGCGCACCAAAGACAGTCTTGTGTGTTAAAGCATACTCATCTGCTAACACTGCTGCCTGGGCCAATGTCACCACTTTCTGTTCATTTAAATGAACTACAATTCTATCAGGGAGGTTGCTTTTAAAATCCTCTAACAGCATCAACTCCCGAATATCAGCAAAGGTGTTAGCTTTGCTGGCTGAACACCAGCGATTAAACAGAGACTCTTTGTCCCTTGCAAACTCAACAAAAGTACGGTGAGATGTTTTTTTTTGTGGTTCCTGAAGCGCTGTCTATAAGCTTTAGGCACCAACTCATAAGCCCGCAACACGGTAGTTTTAACTGTCATACTGTAAACTGTCTTCCAGGGAGAGAGCAGCTACTACTTCCTGGGCTTTCCCAGACAATTTACATTGTAACAGGAGCGGCCAAACCTCCGGTGGCCAATGTAGCGCAGCGGCCACACGCTCAAAAGCAAAGAAATAAGAATCAACTTCCGACTCTCGGAATGGAGGGACTAACACTATATTTTTACTTACATCAAAGTGGGCTTGATGATAAGCAGTTTGTGGAGTCGCACTGAAGCCAGCGTCTAGCTCCAGTTGTTGGATTCTCACCTCCCTTTCCTTTTCAATTTCCATTTTCCTAATTACAAGTTCAAACCGCATCTGTCTCTCTTTATCTTTTTGCTCCATTTCTAATCGGGCCAGCCTCACCTTTAGCCTAGCGGTCCCGCTTGAACGACCTGAAGCAAAAGATAAAGGATCAAATCGGGGCAATGTAAAGGGGGTACGAGCAACCCCTTCCTCCGTCCTGTCCTCCGACTTGGCATCGGAAGGTCTACCCGTATCCTCTCCTGAAGCCTCCCGCTCCCTATCTTGAAATGAGAGAATTCGCTCTCTCACTAAACCCTCCCTGACTAGCACCAAAAGCTCCGCCTTTAGGGCTTTCTCAGGGACAACAATTCCATAATGGTTAGCAATAGCGGAAAATATATATTTTCCGAAACCTCACCAAACTATCAACAGAGGGCGCTTCAATGAACTTGGAGATGGCTGAGGCAGCCATCTTGTATACAGCAGCCTCCTGAATACACACAAACTAAACAAGTCACCCAAACTCACAACCCAGCATCACACCTCAATCACAACTCAGAGAGCTCAGTGCAGCAGGGTCCGGTGGGTTTAATGAAATCCCAGATGAGCCCCCATTATGTTACGCACACCTCTCGGAAGAGGGAACGCAACACCCTGCTACAACTCAACTCTCCGTGTTGTGAAAGAGGTATGAGACTGTAGGTGTGAGTAAGGATGACAAAAGGCAGAGAATACCGTTAACAGGGAATTTATTCCTTCGCACGGTAAGTTTGGGGAAAAGGGGCTGGACGGAACCAAAGCAAAGAAAGTAAATATCAAAGCCCCCTCTCCTACCTTACCTGCCTACCCACTACTTGCTTAACTAGCACCATCTTGTGCACTAACCAAAATACAAGGGATCAACTTCTACGGGTAATGTATGCCCGCAGGCCTCTTGCCTAAGCACTCCCTAGGTGCCTTCCCCTTCCCCCCTTGGGAACAAATGAAACAAAATAGCACAAACTGGTTCACAACAAAACCTGAGAAAACCTCTCCCACTCCTCCTCTCCCACTCCCCTTCTCCCACTCCTCCTCTCCCACTCCCATTCTCCCACTCCTCCTCTTCCACTCCCCTTCTCCCACTTCCCTTCTCCCACTCCTTCTCTCCCACTCCCCCTCTCCCAGTCCTCCTCTCCCTCTCTCTCTCCCACGCCTCCTCTCCCACTCCCCCTCGTCCACTCCTAATCTCTCACTCCCCCTCTCCCACTCCACCTCTCCCACTCCCCTTCTCCCATTCCTCCTCTCCCACTCCTCCTCTCCCACTCCCCTTCTCCCACTCCTCCTCTCCCACTCCCCTTCTCCAACTCCTCCTCTCCCACTCCCCTCTCCCACTCCTCCTCTCCCACTCCCCCTCTCCCACTCCCCCTCTCCCACTCCTCCTCTCCCACTCCCCCTCTCCCACTCCTCCTCTCCCACTCCCCTTCTCCCACTCCTCCTCTCCCACTCCCCTTCTCCCACCCCTCCTCTCCCACTCCCCTTCTCCCACTCCTCCTCTCCCACACCTCCTCTCCCAATCTCTTCTCCTACTCCCTCTCTCCCACTCCTCCTCTCCCACTCCTCCTCTCCCACTCCAGAGAGTCTCTGTAGCCAGTTTCCCATGTGAAGTAGCCAGGCCTGCCAAGGGGCCATGGATCTATCTCCTCCACCATGGAAAGCCCCCTCGCCTCTCCTTCCCTGCCCTGCCCTGCCCTCCACTCCTCTCCATCCCCTCCACTTCTCTCCCCTCCTCTCTTCCTGTGTGGTAGGGCTGATAAGGAAAACGAGGAGGGCCATGGAGGTCTGCTCACCTCGTTGGTGGATAATTACCGACCACTGTACTGTGTTTCCCGTCACAAGCAAAGCCGGGGGTGGAGGGAGGGAACGAACTAGGATGGGATAGGACTGTCGGATTTCCGCCTGGGATTTCGGAATACCGTATCCTGTCTATATGGGGTAGCCAACTCTCGCTGGACATTGATGAAAAGCCCAGATGCAATTTTCCTGACATACATTTAGTCTCCGCAGTATTCCCTGCAGTGGTGGGTGAACTTTTGTGGTTTAGTTCTGATCCTTTGTGTTCCGAGCTGACCCTCATATCCCCCATTGAGTGCAATTGAAATGTGAATTCAGGACAATGTACACTGGATGCTATGTTCTTGTGTTAGTGTATATTGTCCTCAGTTAACTCACAACACATAGGTTCCCAGCAGGCTCAGACGTACATAAAACAGTCATTAATGTTAGTCGTAAAATAACAGTAACACGCTGCCCTAAATTAATGTGCCCCGTGAGTGCTGTCAAGAGAACTGCCCTGTTTTCGTGACACAGTCACATCAGTCACATACAGGTGTAGAATCTTAATTTGATCACCCTGTTGTTCCAGGAAATGTCATGCACTGCAGGAAATGCAAAAACTTGTAGTGTATTCAAGGTTTAAAAAGGCTTCTAAAGATTATAGTTTCCACTTTAAAATGTCAGACTTGATTTGCCCTAACTAAAAACGTATCAACCCCAACGAAAATGTCCATTAATTGTAATCCTCACAATAATTCACATTTACTGTTGCTGCAGGATTATTTTCCTGCTTGTGAGAAACTGGTAAAATTAAGATCCTGCATCTGTACGGTGGAGAGAACATGCCACTCTCATGTGAACATAGCCTTTATGGAAGAAGTGCTCTGCGTTTTGTGTTTAGGTTATAAAAGCTGTAAACTGATGGCATTACAGTGTGTTTTCTAAATATGTCTGTGACAGAGCTTGAGAAAGTAATGTCATCTTTTTCTCTCTCTAAAGGCTCATATTCCATATTAGCTTCAAACAGTGAGGAAGCAGTTCATCTTCAACAGTCTGATGTGGTGTTGTCTGTGCAGAGCATGTGATTGGTTGGAGGCCAGTAGCTACTTTGTGGTTGTTGACCACTGGTCAAGCAATATGAAAACATGATTCAACACTAATTGTTATGATTCGTATCTAACTTTTTACCTCGGGCCGCTACTGAGATATTAAACTCTTTAATCAACAGTACGGGTTTTAAACTTTTCTTTGCCAAGGAGAAGAGCAAGAGACTACTAAATGTATCGGGGAGTTTAGAAAAACATTTTTTCTTTCACATTTTATTGCCCAAAGGAGACAATTAATACCTCTAAAGAACAGGATTGTAATGTACTGTATATTACTCTTTAATTCTCTGTTCTCCACTGAAACAGCTCATCATAAAGCATTAAATAACAACATGATAATACTAGGATTGTAATCATGTTTCTTCCTTGTGTGTTTCTAGTTCTGTATTTAGCCAGAACGGATGTTTCAGGTTCCTAGAATGTGGTGAAAATTCCTTGTTTATTTATCGCCTCATTATTATTTGCCCTATCTTGGCCATTGGAGCAGATCCACTCATGTTGGCTTCATGTTGTTCTTTCTGAGGACCAACGATAAAATTAACACTGTCTTTTACATGGATATTGCATCCTGTGATTCAATTGCATCTCATAAAGGAAGGTCAGTGTGTGAATATCTCCCAGAACATTCATGACTCACTCAAATGTGTCATGAACGTTAGTTTGGATGCATTTTAGTGTGAATTTGAGTGTGGAAACAGTCTCTTGGATTACAGGCTCCTAGCTATAAGGCAGTGTAGCATAACCACACAACATACTGTAGGTATAGTTCATTCCTCTGTAATACAGCCATACTGTAGATATCATGGTCCAAACACACCAAGACAGTCGTGAAGAAGGCACGACAAAGCCTATTCCCCCACAGGAGACTGAAAAGATTTGGCATGGGTCCTCAGATCCTCAAGAAATTCTACAGCTGCACCATCGAGAGCATCCTGACTGGTTGCATCACCGCCTGGTATGGCAACTGCTCGGCCTCTGACCGCAAGGCACTACAGAGGGTAGTGCGTACGGCCCAGGACCTCTATACCAGGCGGTGTCAGAGGAAGGCCCTCAAAATTGTCAAATACTCCAGCCACCCTAGTCATAGACTGTTCTCTCTACTACCGCACGGCAAGTGGTACAAGAGTGCCAAGTCTAGGTCCAAAAGACTTCTCAATAGCTTCTACCCCCAAGCCATAAGACTCCTGAACAGCTAATCATGGCTACCCAGACTATTTGCACCTGTTGTATTCGGCGCATGTGGCCAATTAAATTTGATTTGATTTGATTGGATATAGTTCATTCATCTGTAATACAGCCTTGCTGTAGGTATAGTTAATTCCTCTGTAATTCAGCCTTGCTGTAGGTATAGTTCATTCCTCTGTAATACAGCCATACCATAGATATACAGTGCCTTGCAAAAGTATTAATTCCCCTTGGCGTTTTTCCTATTTTGTTGCTGTCAGAGTGCGACGTAAATGCGGTAGGCGAAGTCAAACGCAGGACACCGAGCTACTGGAAACGTAGAGTACAAAACAACCTCCAAACAGGGAGGAGAAATACCCGCACAATAGCAACTGCTGAAAATGACGAGAACAATCACACACAACACACAATGAACGACATAGGGTTATATAGGGAATACAATACAACATAATAGGAAACAGGTGTACACAATCAAGACAAAACAAGTCAAACAGAAACATAGATCGGTAGCAGCTAGTACTCCGGGGACGACGAACGCCAAAGCCTGCCCGAGCAAGGAGGAGGAGCAGCCTCGGCTGATTCCGTGACAGTACCCCTCCCTTGACGCGCGGCTCCAGCCGTGCGCCGACCCCGGCCTCGGGGACGGCCAGGAGGACGCGGAGCAGGGCGAGTCGGATGACTCCGGTGGAAGTCCCTCAACATGGAGGGATCTAGGATGTCCCTCCTGGGGACCCAGCACCGTTCCTCCGGACCGTACCCCTCCCACTCCACGAGATACTGCAGGCCCCCCGTCCGACGCCTCGAATCCAAGATGGAACGGACTGAGTACGCCGGAGCCCCCTCGATGTCCAACGGGGGCGGAGGAGCCTCTCGTACCTCACTCTCCTGGAGTGGACCAGCCACCACCGGCCTGAGGAGAGACACATGGAACGAGGGGTTAATGCGGTAATTAATGGGCAGTTGTAACCTATAGCATACCTCGTTCAGTCTCCTCAGGACTTTAAATGGCCCCACAAATCGCCGACCCAGCTTCCGGCAGGGCAGGCAAAGGGGCAGGTTTCGGGTCGAGAGCCAGACCCGATCTCCCGGTGCATACACCGGAGCCTCACTGCGGTGGCGATCGGCACTCGCCTTTTGCCGCCTGATAGCCCGCTGCAGATGGACATGCGCAGCGTTCCAAGTTTCTTCCGAGCGCCGAAACCACTCGTCCACTGCAGGGGCTGCGGTCTGGCTCTGATGCCAAGGTGCCAGGACCAGCTGATAACCTAGCACACACTGGAAAGGCATAAGGTTAGTGGACGAATGGCGGAGTGAGTTTTGGGCTATCTCTGCCCAGGGAATATATCCCGACCACTCCTCTTGCCGGTCCTGGCAATACGACCTCAGAAATCTACCCACATCCTGGTTCACTCTCTCCACCTGCCCATTACTCTTGGGGTGAAAACCTGGGGTAAGGCTAATCGAGACCTTCCATAAACGCCCTCCAGACTCTAGAGGTGAACTGGGGACCCCGATCAGACACTATATCCTCAGGCACCCCATAGTGCCGGAAGACGTGTGTAAACAGGGCCTCAGCAGTTTGTAGGGCAGTAGGGAGACCTGGCAGGGGAATGAGACGGCAGGCTTTAGAAAACCGTTCCACAACGACCAAGATCGTAGTGTTCCCCTGGGAGGGGGGAAGGTCCGTGACAAAATCCACCGATAGGTGAGACCACGGCCATTGTGGAACGGGTAGGGGTTGTAACTTCCCCCTGGGCAGGTGTCTAGGCGCCTTACACTGGGCGCACACCGAGCAGGAGGAAACATAAACCCTCACGTCCTTCGCTAAAGTAGGCCACCAGTACTTCCCAATAAGGCAGTGCACTGTCCGACCAATACCCGGATGACCAGAGGAGGGTGACGTGTGAGCCCAGTATATCAAACGATCGCGAACTTCGAGCGGCACGTACTTCCGACCCTCTGGACACTGTGGAGGAGTAGGATCGGAACGTAACGCCCGCTCGATTTCCGCATCAACCTCCCATACCACCGGTGCCACCAGACAAGACTCCGGGAGTATGGGAGTGGGCTCAATGGACCTCTCCTCTGTGTCATATAGTCGGGACAGGGCATCTGCCTTAGCGTTCTGGGACCCTGGTCTATATGTGAGCTTAAATACAAAGCGGGAGAAAAACATAGCCCACCTTGCCTGGCGAGGGTTCAGCCTCCTCGCTGCCCGAATGTACTCCAGGTTACGATGGTCAGTCAGAATGAGAAAAGGGTGTTTAGCCCCCTCAAGCCAATGTCTCCACACCTTGAGGGCTTGAACCACAGCTAGCAGCTCCCTGTCCCCCACGTCATAATTGCGCTCCACCGGACAGAGCTTCTTAGAATAGAAAGCACAGGGGCAGAGTTTAGGTGGCGTACCCGAGTGCTGAGACAGCACAGCGCCGATCCCAGCCTCGGAAGCGTCCACCTCCACCTGGAATGCCAAAGAGGGATCCGGATGCGCCAGCACCGGAGCCGAGGTAAACAGGTCCTTCAGACGTTTAAACGCCCTGTCCTCCTCAGCCGACCACTGCAGGCGCACCGGACCCCCCTTTAGCAGAGAGGTAATGGGAGCTGCTACCTGTCCAAAGCCCCGGATAAACCTCCGGTAGTAATTGGCAAAACCCAAGAAGCGCTGCACCTCCTTTACCGTGGTGGGAGTCTGCCAATTACGCACGGCAGAAACCGCCTTCGCATACAGGTCATGCTCCAACAGTCTACCAAGCACTCGATGCACCAGGGACACATGCTTGGCTCATGTAGCTTAGTATATTAGAATGTCATCAATATATACCACTACACCCTGTCCATGCAAGTCCCGGAAAATCTCGTCCACAAATGATTGGAAGACTGAAGGAGCATTCATTAAACCGTATGGCATGACGAGGTACTCATAGTGACCCGAGGTGGTACTGAATGCTGTCTTCCACTCATCTCCCTCCCTAATGCGCACCAGGTTGTACGCGCTCCTGAGATCCAATTTTGTGAAGAATCGCGCCCAGTGTAATGACTCCGTCATACTAGCAATCAGAGGGAGAGGATAGCTGTATTTGATTGTGATCTGATTGATACCACGATAATCAATACACGGGCGTAAACCCCCATCCTTCTTCTTCACATAAAATAAACTTGAGGACACAGGGGAAGTGGACGGCCGTATGTAACCCTGTCTCAGAGATTCGGTGACGTAGGTCTCCATAGCTGCCGTCTCCTCCTGAGACAGAGGATACACGTGACTACGTGGAAGCACAGCGCCTACTTGGAGGTCTATCGCATAATCCCCCTGTCGATCAGGTGGAATGTGCAAGGTGGGAACTTGGTTCGGGCTTTCCACCGTCGTTGCCCCTATTGAAACGCCTACACACCGCCCAGTACACTGATCAGACCATCCCTTGAGAGCTCTCTGTTTCCATGAAATGTTGGGGTCATGAGATGTTAACTAGGGAAGCCCCAACACCACGGGAAACGCAGGAGAATCAATCAAATACAAACATAATATCTCCTCATGGCCCTCCTGCGTTTTCATCCAGAGAGGCGCCGGGACCTCCCTAATCAATCCTGACCCCAAAGGGCGGCTATCTAGGGCATGGATAGGGAAGGGCACATCAACAGGTACGATAGGAATCCCTAACCGATCGATAAAATTCCCAGCTGCGCCTGAATCTACTAGCGCCTTATGCTGGGAGTGAGGAGAAACCTCGGGAAACACCACTTTAATACACATATGAGCAACAGAGAGCTCTGGGTGAGTTGGGTGCCTACTCACCTGGAATGACTCATCAGTGCGTCGCCCACTGCCTCGATTCCTAGGAGACCCTCCCCAGCACCGACCAGCAGTGTGTCCTCTGCGGCCACAGTTGGTGCAGGGGACGGTCTCCCTCCTGGTCTCCCTCCTTGTCTCCCTAGCACCAGCAACCCCGAGCTCCATAGGGGTCGGCTCGGAAATGCTGGGGGATGGAATGGACGGCCCCGAATCCGGACGTCCGCGGGTAGCCAACAGGCGAATAGACATGTCCACCATTTGATCAAAGCTGAGGTTGGTGTCCCTGCAGGCCAATTCCCGACGCACGTCCTCCCTCAGGCTACATCTATAGTGGTCGATGAGGGCCCTCTCATTCCATCCTGCGTTGGCAGCCAGCGTCCGGAAGTCCAGCGCGAACTCCTGCGCGCTCCTCCTCCCCTGTCTAAGGTGGAATAGACGCTCACCCGCCGCTTTACCCTCTGGTGGATGATCGAATACTGCCCGGAAGCGGCGGGTGAACTCCGCATAGTTGACCGTAGCGGCGTCTATCCCACCCCACTCGGCGTTGGCCCACTCCAGCGCCTTGCCGGACAGACAGGAGATGAGGGCGGACACGCTCTCGTATCCCGAGGGCGCCGGGTGAATGGTTGCTAGGTAGAGTTCAACCTGGAGTAGGAAACCCTGGCACCCGGCCGCTGTGCCATCATAAGCCCTCGGGAGCGAGAGCCGAATCCCACTGGACCCCGGAGGTGAAGCGATGGGCATCGCCGATGGTGATGGTATCGTTGGAGGGGGTATAGGTAGACCACCTCTTTCCCATCGCTCAATGGTGTTCACCACCCGTTCCATGGCGGTGCCGAGAGCCTGGATCATGGCCGCTTGGTGTTCGACGCGTGCCTCCATAGATCCAGCTGGCATATTTAAAAATGGAATGAATATGGCACCACAACAAACCTGCGAAGAGAGGGCCGCCCACCAAAACTCACAGACCAGGTAAGGAGGGCATTAATCAGAGAGGCAACAAAGAGACCAAAGATAACCCTGAAGGAGCTGCAAAGCTCCACAGCGGAGATTGGAGTATCTGTCCATAGGACCACTTTAAACCATACACTCCACAGAGTTGGACTTTACGGAAGAGTGGACAGAAAAAAATAAGCAAACACGTGTGGGAGACTCCCCAAACATATGGAAGAAGGTACTCTGGTCAGATGATACTAAAATTGAGCTTTTTGGCCATCAAGGAAAATGTCTGGCGCAAACCCAACACCTCTCATCACCCCGAGAACACCATCTCCACAGTGAAGCATGGTGGTGGCAGCATCATGCTGTGGGGATGTTTTTAATCGGCAGGGACTGGCAAACTGGTCAGAATTGAAGGAATGATGGATGGCGCTAAATACAGGGAAATTCTTGAGGGAAACCTGTTTCAGTTTTTGAGAGATTTGAGACTGGGACGGAGGTTCACCTTCCAGCAGGACAATGATCTTAAGCAACACTTGAGTGGTTTAAGGGGAAACATTTAAATGCTTTGGAATGGCCTAGTCAAAGCCCAGACCTAAATCCAATTGAGAATCTGTGGTATAACTTAAAGATTGCTGTACACCAGCGGAACCCATCCAACTTGAAGGAGCTGGAGCAGTTTTGCCTTGAAGAATGGGCAAAAATCCCAGTGGCTAGATGTGCCAAGCTTATAGAGACATACCCCAAGAGACTTGCAGCTGTAATTGCTGCAAAAGGTGGCTCTACAAAGTATTGACACAGGGGGGGTGAATAGATATGCACGCTCAAGTTTTCTGTTTGTTTCACAATAAAAAATATTTTGCATCTTTAAAGTGGTAGGCATGTTGTGTAAATCAAATGAAACAAACCCCCGAAAAAATCCATTTTAATTCCAGGTTGTAAGCCAACAGAATAGTAAAAATGCCAAGGGGGGTGAATACTTTCGCAAGCCACTGTAGTTCATTCCTCTGTAATACAGCCATGCTGTAGGTATAGTTACATTTACGTCATTTAGCAGACGGTCTTATCCAGAGCGACTTACAGTTAGTGAATACATATATATTTTTTTTATACTGGCCCCCTGTGGGAATCGAACCCACAACCCTGGCGTTGCAAACGCCATGCTCTATCAACTGAGCTACATCCCTGCCGGCCATTCCCTCCCCTACCCTGGACAACGCTGGGCCAATTGTGCGCCGCCCATGAGTCTCCCGGTCGCGGCCGGCTGCGACAGAGCCTGGATTCGAACCAGGATCTCTAGTGGCACAGCTAGCACTGCGATGCAGTGCCTTAGACCACTGCGCCACTCAGGATACTAGTTCATTCCTCTTTAATACAGCCAACTACACCAAGCTATTAATGACCATATAATCACCATTATCGTCCTCTAGATACTTGCCTATATCTCGTAATTATAGTCACAATCTACTGCAAATTAGGTATGAAGTCCAGAAACAGGGTGGAGCTATGTTCAACTGCTATTTAGTTCGACATGCATATGTTATATGTGCTCCCCCCAAGAGAGGTTTCATTTTAGAAGTTTGTTCCCCAAATATGTTAGACAGGAATTTGCCTGAAGGTTTTAGTAAAAGGAGAGACGTGATTATTTCCACAGAGGTCTCAATCAGTTGGTCTCTATCTCTTCAAGGAGCTTCTAGAGGATAAAAGTAGTAGGATATTTGTTGTGTTGAGACTTTGGAATTTCAGGATTTGTTTCAGTTTGGGTTGTCATAAACAGTAAATGTATGTTACTACAGACCTCAACACCCAGACCTCAACACCCAGACCTCAACACTCAGACCTCAACACCCAGACCTCAACACCCAGACCTCAAACAACAGACCTTAACACCCAGACCTCAACACCCAGACCTCAACACAATAAACATGTAATAATATATGCCATTTAGAAAACGCTTTTATCCAAAGCGACTTACAGTTAAGCGTGCATACATTTTACGTATGGGTGATCCTGGGAATCGAACCCACAATCCTGGATTTACAAGAACCATGCTCTACCAACTGAGATACAGCGGAACACACACACATCAGCTCTGTCACATTGGTATCAGAAAGTGATAAAAAAAAATGTCATCCAACAATGCATCAATCCAGATGATAGGTGCTCTTAAAATAGCAAGATGCAAGATGAATATAATTGATGCATTGCCCCCAAAATGTAATTGCGCCACAAAACTATGACTTTGCTGACTTCCATTGTGTGAGAGAGCAACATGAAGCACTGTTATCATTATGGAGGAATGTGTACACTTGAACTAAAGGAGTCAAGCTGAATGGTAAATGAGAGAGATTTCCACCAGGAGCCACTGATATAGATTGAATAGACGTTACAAGCATTTCTCTCATTCCTAAGCACCCACACACCCTTCCTAAAACGCACAGAGCATGTCTCTTCTCCATAAACCCAATTAACTTCTCCCTTCTTTATCTTCTAACTACTGTTATATTTCAAATACCAGATAGTATGTATCCAAAATGAAAGGGAGAGTTCAGGAGGGGCCATAAATGTTACATTTAATGAGGTATAAGGAGAGTATAGAGTAAGTTATGATGGAGTGAATGTATTAATCAGTAAAAAAACTAAATGAGTGGACAATTTCACGGCTAATTTTGGCGTCTTGTAGAGAAATGAAACAGAAAGTTCCTGTCCTCTCACTCAGTTCCTGCTCTATCCTCCCCTTTTAGACATAAATGTAATATTAACCTGATAAAAACAGTTCTGTAGGAATGAGGTTTGTGCAGTAGGCCTAATACATTTTCTCAGCATATTGGCTATATGCCTGGCCTGCCAATATTGTTCTTCTCAGACTATATTAAATTTCAAAACTCAAGCTTTGACAACAAAAAATGGTCCTCTGTAGCTCAATTGGTAGAGCATGGCGCTTGTAACGCCAGGGTAGAGGGTTCGATCCCCGGGACCACCCATACGTAATAATGTATGCACACATGACTGTAAGTTGCTTTGGATAAAAGCGTCTGCTAAATGGCATATTCATTAATTAAAAATAGACAAGTTGTTGTAGCACTGTTCAAAACAAAACAATCGTTTTGAACGGTCATCCAACATGGAAACTTGGCCATCTTACTAGAGCTCCGACTTTCCGACCTGAAGTTCAGTGTCTTGAACGCACTGAAGTCGGAGTCGGAGATTTCCGAGTTAGTCTCAGCGGAAGGAGGCTGACCTCTGGCGAGGCTGACCAGAGAGAGAGAGGGGACACAGTCTTCCACCTGATTGCGAAACTCGAGTCGCACCGCATCATATTGTTCCTAGGACCAGAGAAAGTGAAATATTAAATAGAAATGACGAGCTGCTAATAATATCAATACACTTGGCTACTCATTCATTGCAGCTGCAGCGCGAGTGTAAGTAGAGAGAAGCACATTTTTGTAATAGTGATGAATAAAAACAGTGTTGACAGTGCTGAATAAAACTTAGACATGAACTCACTAATAAAAACAGCAGCTCTTTGCTGTATTCTTTGACAGTCTCTCTCTGGTCATGGTTTTAAAAGTTATGACATCTCACATAGGCTAGTATCAAACTTTTCTGTGGCGGGGGTCGTGGAAGCTGTAGGTAGGCACAGTGATTTGAGCTATCCGATTGGCCAGCGCAACACGGGAAAAAAAGGACTGCAAGTCTTTATTGTTGGCTTTTCTACAGAAATGTTTGGTGATCGACTAGGAATGCCTTGAAGATCGACCAATCGATCGCGATCAACCGGTTGGTGACCACTGGTCTAGGGAGTGTGCATAGTCAAAGCAAAAGAGTTAAGACAAAAATCATATAAATAATAAAGGGGTCAATGTAAATAGTCCGGGTATCCATTAGATTAACTGTTCAGCAGTCTTATGGTTTGGGGGTAGAAGCTGTTCAGTTGCCTTTTGGTCCCAAATTTGGCGCTCCAGTATCGCCTGCCGTGCGGTAGCGGAGAGAACAGTCTATGACTTGGTTGGCTGGAGTCTTTGACAGTTTTTAGGACCTTCCTCTTACACCGCCTGGTGTAGAGGTCCTGAATGGCAGGGAGCTCTGCCCCAGTCATGTACTGGGCCTTACGCACTACCCTCTGTAGCGTCTTGCAGTCGGATGCCAAGCAGTTGCCATACTAAGCAGTGATGCAGCCAGCCAAAATGCTCTCAATGGTTCAGCAGTATAACTTTTTGAGGATCTGAGGGCCCTTGCCAAATCTTTTCAGCCTCCTGAGGGGGAAGAGGCGTTGTCCTGCCCTCTTCATGACTGTGTTGGTATGTTTGGACCATGATAGGTCCTTAGTGATGAGGACACCAAGGAAGCTTGACCAGCTCCACTACAGCCCTGTCGTTATGAATGGGGGCGTGCTCGGCCCTTCGTTTCCTGTAGTCCACGATCAGCCCCTTTGTCTTGCCCACATTGAGGGAGAGGTTGTTGTCCTGGCACCACACTGCCAGGTCTCTGACCTCCTCCTTGTTGTGTCATCACCGTCGGTGATCAGGCCTACCACCGCCGTGTCGTTGGCAAACTTAATGATGATGTTGGAATCGTGCGCGCGGCCACGCAGTCATGGGTGAACAGGGAGTACAGGAGGAGACTAAGCACACACACCTTGGGGGCCCCAATGTTGAGGGTCAGTGTGGTGGATGTGTTGTTGCCTATCCTCACCACCTGGGGGCAGCCCGTCAGGAAGTCCAGGATCCAGTTGCAGAGGGAAGTGTTCAGTCCCAGGCTCCTTAGCTTAGTGATGAGTTTCGAGGGTACTATGATGTTGAAAGCTGAGCTGTAGTCAATGAACAGCATTCTCACGTAGGTGTTTAGGGTGACAATGGGTGACACAAACACACATGCGCACACACACACGTTCACAGTGATGTGCGTCGGACCAGTCACACCTCAGTCATGTCTGTGTTTTAATCACTGTTATTTCCTCTCATTAGACGGTCCAGACATGCATTTATGTTGCTTTCTCCCACTTTGCTGTTTTTCCTCTGGCTCTTCTATAAGTCATCAGTCATATTCTACAGTCTGTTGTTCTTACCCACAAGCCACTGCTCTTATGACAGGGGATTTCTACCAAACATTCTGACTGTGTTTCTCAACAGTTGATTCACTGACCAGGGAGTCAATAGGTAAATCTTAGAACCACTAGTGTGTATTCTTGTTATGGTCCGTCAACCACCAGCGTCAACAATGCTACTTCATAGAACAATACAGCTGTTGACTTGAACAAGAAGACAGCTACTAAACCTTTGCATGCATGGTGACACGGCCGTTGGTTGACCTTTAGTATGAAATATGCATTCTATTCTATACGGTTTACTCTCTTCCTCCTGTGGCAGAGTACTATGTGTACTCGTACATCAACAAGTACTTGAGCTACCACATTCCTATCATTGAGGACAATATTTCCATGGCAGGAAATCAACATGTCAAATTCTGTATTTAGAAAAAAACTAAATCCATACAGTACATACTGTACATTGACCCCAATGTCTCAAAAATCACAGTAGCCTCAGGCTTCTGGTTGAAATAGCTCAGTGTTTAGGTTTCAGTTCGGCTCAAACACAATCCCTGAGCGCTTCAATCTTCCTATCGTAACAGTATCCACAGACAAATGAGTGTCTGTATTTACCTCGGCCATTCAGAAAGTGATCAAAAATTAAATAACTTTCCCCGGGAGGTCTGGATTGTTTTAGGTTGAGAGGGAAAGCCAGAGGAGAGAGGTGCTGAGGGGTCAAAGAGGGAGAGGAGAGGATAGGTTTTAGGGGCCCTCAGGACTGTATCTGGCCCTTCCTGGATGTTTCTGTATAATATCTTTCATTACCGAGTCATTACAGATTCATTATTGTAGATGTTTTTAGTCTGTTTGTGTATTATGATAGGTTGTCAGTCAACACTCTAATGTGGTTACATGAGTCAATGACTGACAGGTGGGGTTTGTAGTTGGTTATATGCAACAAACTTAAGTAAACTAAACAACACATGGCAATCTCATGTGATGCATCATTGGCATTCTGAAACAGAACTCCTTGACCCCCTATCTCTACAGAAAGTTAATACTGGTGTTTACTAGTGTTTAACTAAACTGCCTAGTTACAAACGACAAGTTTAAGTGTTTTGAAGCAATGCAATTTCCTGTTAATGCTTTCAGTGACATCACAGCTGGGCCCACAGCTGACAGTCTCAGCTCACATGCCGTGGACCATATGCAAACAGACTGGGATAGCGTAATACCTGTTTGGTGGAAAAGTGGTCGATATATTTACAATTACAGATCAGCGTTGTTTTGACAAGACTTTCACACACCAAGACGTCTTTTACGGGTGATAAAACATAGCATTGGACGTGTAGCATTTTAGGGCCTTTATAATTACATTTACATCATTTAGCAGACGCTCTTATCCAGATGGTGCATTCAACTTATGATAGCCAGTGGGACAACCACTTTCTTTTATTATTATTATTATTTTATTTATTTTTATTTTTATGGGGGGTGGGGGAAGAAGGATTACTTTATACTATTCCAGGTATTCCTTCAAGAGGTAGGGTTTCAAGTGTCTCCGGAAGGTGGTCAGTGACTCCGCTGTCCTGGTGTCGTGGGGGAGCTTGTTCCACCATTGGGGTGCCAGAGAGAGCAAATAGCTTTGACTGGGCTGAGCGGGAACTGTGCTTCTGTAGAGGTAGGGGGGCTAGCAGGCCAGAGGTGGATGAACGTAGTGCCCTCATTTGGGTGTAGGGTCTGATCAGAGCCTGAAGGTAAGGAGGTGCCGTTCCCCTCACAGCTCCGTAGGCAAGCACCATGGTCTTGTAGTAGATGCGAGCCTCAACTGGAAGCCAGTGGAGTGTGCGGAGTAGTGGGGTGACATGAGAGAACTTGGGAAGGTTGAACACCAAACGGGCTGTAGCGTTCTGGATAAGTTGTAGGGGTTTAATGGCACAGGCAGGGAGCCCAGCCAACAGCGAGTTGCAGTAATCCAGACGGGAGATGAAAAGTGCCTGGATTAGGACCTGTGCCGCTTTCTGTGTAAGGTAGGGTCGTACTCTACGAATGTTGTAGAGCATGAACCTGCAGGATCGGGTCACCGCTTTGATGTTAGTGGAGAACGACAGGGTGTTGTCCAGGATGACGCCAAGGTTCTTTGCACTCTGGGAGGAGGACACAATGGAGTTGTCAACCGTGATGGCGAGATCATGGAGCGGGCAGTCCTTCCCCGGGAGGAAGAGCAGCTCCGTCTTGCCGAGGTTCAGCTTGAGGTGGTGATCCGACATTCACACTGATATGTCTGCCAGACATGCAGAGATGCGATTTGCCACCTGGTTATCAGAACATTAGCCCATAGTATGCCTTATATCGAGGTTTTATAAATATAAGGGTTCAATTTCCATGGGTCACAGCTAAGTTACTGCACGCTACACTGTAATGGATTTCATCAGTAAGTCAGTTATTCAATTCAGAGTTAATGGACATCAATAGCTAGGCTTCCATCTAATTTGCGACAAGTTTTCATGCGAATATTCTCAAATTAGCATAAAACACTATGTGCATTTTCCTACTAGAGATGTGTTTCCATCAAACAGACTTTATGCGGATAAAAGGTTGTGCGTGATGACATCAAAAGCGATATTTCTATTTGTCAAATGTCAGCCAAGCATTGATCATCATGTCACCAGAATAAGACCCTGGATATTTATTGGAAAGGAGCATCAATCTTATCACCTTGCACATTCACACCCTGTAAAGTTCATTATAACTTATTTCATCTGTAGCCTAATAAACTGCATGCTTTCCGGAGTCTAGTGGGAGGAGCACATAACATATCATTGCGTGACTCCAAGTTTACTTCGATATGATCGTTATTATATCAATATTTGAGCTTAAAGGAGTTTCCACCTGTGACGAGTACTGAGGATACGAAGAGGTAGGACGCAGACGCAGGAATCAACAATGTAAATGTTAACTTAACACTGAGCAAAAGAACAACAAAGAGCGAGTACACGACATGACACTAACAATCACACACAACACTACACTGAACAGTCCAGGGCTATATACAGTGGGGGAAAAAAGTATTTAGTCAGCCACCAATTGTGCAAGTTCTCCCACTTAAAAAGATGAGAGAGGCCTGTAATTTTCATCATAGGTACACATCAACTATGACAGACAAAATGAGAAAAAAAAATCCAGTAAATCACATTGTAGGATTTTTAATGAATTTATTTGCAAATTATGGTGGAAAATAAGTATTTGGTCACCTACAAACAAGCAAGATTTCTGGCTCTCACAGACCTGTAACTTGTTCTTTAAGAAGCTCCTCTGTCCTCCACTCGTTACCTGTATTAATGGCACCTGTTTGAACTTGTTATCAGTATAAAAGACACCTGTCCACAACCTCAAACAGTCACACTCCAAACTCCACTATGGCCAAGACCAAAGAGCTGTCAAAGGATACCAGAAACAAAATTGTAGACCTGCACCAGGCTGGGAAGACTGAATCTGCAATAGGTAAGCAGCTTGGTTTGAAGAAATCAACTGTGGGAGCAATTATTAGGAAATGGAAGACATACAAGACCACTGATAATCTCCCTCGATCTGGGGCTCCACGCAAGATCTCACCCCGTGGGGTCAAAATGATCACAAGAACGGTGAGCAAAAATCCCAGAACCACACGGGGGGACCTAGTGAATGACCTGCAGAGAGCTGGGACCAAAGTAACAAAGCCTACCATCAGTGACACACTACGCCGCCAGGGACTCAAATCCTGCAGTGCCAGACGTCTCCCCCTGCTTAAGCCAGTACATGTCCAGGCCCGTCTGAAGTTTGCTAGAGTGCATTTGGATTATCCAGAAGAGGATTGGGAGAATGTCATATGGTCAGATGAAACCAAAATATAACTTTTTTGGTAAAAACTCAACTCGTCGTGTTTGGAGGACAAAGAATGCTGAGTTGCATCCAAAGAACACCATACCTACTGTGAAGCATGGGGGTGGAAACATCATGCTTTGGGGCTGTTTTTCTGCAAAGGGACCAGGACGACTGATCCGTGTAAAGGAAAGAATGAATGGGGCCATGTATCGTGAGATTTTGAGTGAAAACCTCCTTCCATCAGCAAGGGCATTGAAGATGAAACGTGGCTGGGTCTTTCAGCATGACAATGATCCCAAACACACCGCCCGGGCAACAAAGGAGTGGCTTCGTAAGAAGCATTTCAAGGTTCTGGAGTGGCCTAGCCAGTCTCCAGATCTCAACCCCATAGAAAATCTTTGGAGGGAGTTGAAAGTCAGTTTTGCCCAGCGACAGCCCCAAAACATCACTGCTCTAGATGAGATCTGCATGGAGGAATGGGCCAAAATACCAACAACAGTGTGTGAAAACCTTGTGAAGACTTACAGAAAACGTTTGACCTGTGTCATTGCCAACAAAGGGTATATAACAAAGTATTAAGAAACTTTTGTTATTGACCAAATAGTTATTTTCCACCATAAATTGCAAATAAATTCATTAAAAATCCTACAATGTGATTTTCTGGATGTTTTTTTCTAATTGTGTCTGTCATAGTTGACGTGTACCTATGATGAAAATCTCATCTTTTTAAGTGGGAGAACTTGCACAATTGGTGGCTGACTAAATACTTTTTTTCCCCACTGTAGGGGTGTTGATGAGGTGCAGGTGCGCTGGAGGTGATTAGGGTGCGGCTCCCGTCGGCCAGGAGGACGACCCCGAGGACGAGGAGCGGGCCGGTCAGGGCGGCGACGGTGGAAGTCCCGAATTAGGTTGGGGTCCAGAACGTCCCCAGCCGGAACCCAGCTCCTCTCATTTTTACATTTACATTTTAGTCATTTAGCAGACGCTCTTATCCAGAGCGACTTACAGTTAGTGAGTGCATACATTTTTATTTTTTTTATTTTTTCATACTGGCCCTCCGTGGGAATCGAACCCACAACCCTGGCGTTGCAAACGCCATGCTCTACCAACTGAGCTACATCCCTGCTGGCCATTCCCTCCCCTACCCTGGACGACGCTGGGCCAATTGTGCGCCGCCCCATGGGTCTCCCGGTCACGGCCAGCTACGACAGAGCCTGGATTCGAACCAGGATCTCTAGTGGCACAGCTAGCACTGCGATGCAGTGCCTTAGACCACTGCGCCACTCGGGAGAAATGGAAGGACCATACCCCCACTGCGCTACTCGGGAGAAATGGAAGGACCATACCCCTCCCAGTCCACCAGTTAACAGAGCCGTCCCCCACGGAGCCTGGAGTCCAGCAGGTCCCTCACCGCATACGCCGGATTCCCGTCAATTTCCAGGGGTGGGGGTGGGGGGGGCATACCCCGGGGGACGGCATCCGCCAGAGGACCAGCAACCACCGGCCTGAGGAGAGACACATGAAGTGGGTGAGACACGGTAGTGAGGGGGAAGGAGCAGCCGGTACGATACCTCATTTATCCACCGGAGGACCTTAAACGGCCCCACAAACCGGGGGCTCAGTTTCTTGCAGCGTTTGGAGCACTTCCTGCATGGAAGCATTCAGCTGGGCAATCTGCTGCTGGTCGAGGCGCTGGGAAACTCCAGGAGGATTACCTGCTGCATCCATCTTCGTGAGGTGTGTGATTCTGTGACAAGTACTGAGAATAAGCAGAGGTGGGACGCAGAAATCAACAATGTAAAGGTTTACGTAACACTGAGCAAGAGAACAACAAAGAGCGAGTACACAACATGACACTAACAATCACACACAACACAACACTGAGGGCTATATAGGGGTGATGATGAGATGATGAGGTGCAGGTGCGCTGGAGGTGATTAGGGTGCGTTGGGTTTCCATTCCGGTGTTGCCGAGGTGGTGCGCTCAGACCGATGGCTCAGTAGACTGGCGAATCAGAGCGCCGGAGGGGAGCAACAGGAGGAGACGTGACACCACCGCCATTTCTCGCATAAATCATTTTACCAACACAAAAAGATCCCACGATGTCGAATTAACAAATTGTCTGTCGGCATTTATAAAATTGTACCGGCATTTCAAAACGTGGTTATTTGTGTAAACATACGTGCAGGCCCATGTGTACTCTATGTCTACGATGGGCAAATACTGTTTGGTATGATTATTAAATGTACAGCCCACTGGCATGCATAGTATAAACAGTCAATAAATAGAAGCCTAGATGATACTGTTCCCTCACTCCCGTCCTGTCCTCTATGCCAGCTGTGCGTATTACTAGGGAGGAGGAAGTAAAACAACTGTAGAAAAAGTTCAGTTTTGACAATAATACATTTTGAGCACTAGTTGTTTATATTTTTAGGGATTACGTGCTTGTAAAACTAACTGAAATGTTTTGGTTGGGGCAGCCAGCAATTTTTCCCTCTGTCTTTTTTTCTAATGGTTGCTTAATTTCCTGTGTTATAAACAGCGATTTCCCTGCAAACTCGAATATCACACTTCAGATACTCCCTTTGTCTGGTAGTATTTATTCATGTTAAAGAATACCCAATGGATCATTTGGATTATTGGAAGACAGCTCCACCAGAGAATAGGTTTACCAACAGGAGCTAGCTTTCACAAGAGACAGCAAAGTATTAAAAAGTAGCACATGCCAGCCGCTCTTAAGTAAAAGTGTTTTTCTGAGCCTAATTGAAATTCTGCAGGGGTCTGTGAGAACTCAATGGCCAACCCACCAGACCTGCATGGGACCAAATGGGGGTGCAGAATGGCACTGTGTTTCCAGGGAGCTTGCAGTGAGATTGTAAAAAAAAAACATTGTTCCATGTACAATGCAGGAGAGACTGATTGGATTGCATAACTCGGGCGTAATTGCATTGATTGGTCACGCCTCTTGGCTGAGGACCTGATGGATAGCGCAAGAAAGCCATCAGTGTGTTCAGAGGGAGATAGAGACTGTGAGTGTGAGAGTGAGTGTGAGAGGGAGAGGGAGAGGGAGAGAGAAAGAAAGAGAGAGAGAGAGAGAGAGAGAGAGAGAGAGAGAGAGAGAGAGAGAGAGAGAGAGAGAGAGAGAGAGAGAGAGCTGAACCATGAGATGTGGGAAGATTTTCTACTGGGAAAGCGGACACAATGGATTTCAGAGAGAGAGTGAGAGGGAGAGGGAAGAAGAGAGAGGGAGGGAAGAAGAGAGAGATAGAGAGAGAGCGAGAGGGACAGATAAAAACAGAGAGAAATGAAGGAAAAATAATTTAGGCGGTGTAAACCACTCCTTTGTTGGAAGCTATCTTAGACCACAGTGTTCTTGGCAGAAAAATGAATTACATGATTTAAGTAGTTATGACTCATATTTTAAGCCTTATATTAAAAGAGAGACATATATATTTGGGGACAACTAGTCAAGAATGAAGTTTTGACAAACAGCTGATTCTTACTGTCATATTTTATTGTCACCTAGTAAATATCATTAGCACATTTCAGATGTATCTATCTATTGATTAATCATGTAGAAATAACACAGCATATGTCAGGTTCTATAGACTATTATCCTAGTGCATACACAGGCTCCCCCTATCAATGTCTATCATTGCCAATGTATATATAATCTCATATATATCTCACAGACGGCAACAAAAGAGCTCTCACTCCCTGCAGGTGCAGGAGTCTTAGTTATTGATTTACAATAATGTTTGTAATATATCTGAACATTCCAAACTTTCACAATTTCCATGGTGTCCATCAGTGCAGACAGTGTATTTTCTTCCCGTCACTGTGTTCTATCCCCTAGCTGATTCCAATAAGCAGGAGTCATGGACTGGAGACAGAAGATGTGTGTTTCATTAGTTACCAGACGGAGTGCCTTGAATGCGACAAAATGTGCAGAAAATGTGTCTGATCCTCTGGCAGACTGATGATTCAACTAACATTCTGACTGCCAATTTGAGTGCCAATTTGTTTTGACATGAACACATGAATAAGTACCTCCCTAAAAGCGTCTGCCTGAGTTCAGAGACAACATCCATCTTCTCTCTATCTGTCCTGTTCTCTCTCTATCTGTCCTGTTCTCTCTCTCTCTTCCTCTCTCTCTCTCTCTCTCTCTCTCTCTCTCTCTCTCTCTCTCTCTCTCTCTCTCTCTCTCTCAAATCTTACCCTGGCTCTCTTTCTCTCTCTCTCTCTCTCTCTCTCTCCTCTCTCTCTCTCTCTCTCTCTCTCGCTCTCTCTCTCTCTCTCTCTCTCTCTCTCTCTCTCTCTCTCTCTCTCTCTCTCTCTCTCTCTCTCTCTCTCTCTCTCTCTCTCTCTCTCTCTCTCTCTTAAATCATACCCTGGCTCTCTCTCTCTCTCTCTCAAATCTTACCCTGGCTCTCTTTCTCTCTCTCTCTCTCTCTCTCTCTCTCTCTCTCTCCCTCTAAATCATACCCTCTCTCTCTCTCTCTCTCTCTCTCTCTCTCTCTCTCTCTCTCTCTCTCTCTCTCTCTCTCTCTCTCTCTCTCTCTCTCTCTCTCTCTCTCTCTCTCAAATCTTCCCCTGGCTGTCTGTCTATCTTTCCATGGTTCACTTTTTAGCAGATCTTACCCTGGCTGTCTGTCTATCTCTCTGTGGTTCACTTTATACCAGATCTTATCACCTGTGGGAGCGCCGCTCATTCGCCTGTCCTCCCCTGCCTTGGATGCTGTGTTCTGCTTCTATTCCTGGACTGATAGGAACTCACATGCAGGTCTGAGGGAAAGGTTGTGTAGTGGGCAGGAGTGGACTGGAGAGGGTTCACCAGGGGTCACCGGGGGTCACCAGGGGTTACCAGGTTTTAGGAGAGAAGAGGACCTTTGCCTAGTCGTGACTGCACAGACAGTTGTAGTCAGGGAAGACTTGTTTTCCTGTGGGTTGTTGGGAGGAGCATCATGTACAGGATGCATATTCATAAATACAGGCACACAACCTTAACAATTTGGGTTAATGCCTAAACTTAACCTTCGAACAATACAGAGAAGTAACCAAACAATTTTTAATTTGATGTTTGGAGCAACTTCTAAATGTGATGTTTGAGAAACATGCATGAACGTCTAATTCTGACGTGAGACTGTAAGAACATGTTGCACACACACATACACACACACACACACACACTCTTCATAACTTTTTCTCATGAACCTTGACTCATGCTCCATTAAGCGCTGAGAAGGCTCTTGGCCTTGAGTTGTTTCACAGTATTGCGACCTGAATCAGGATCTGTCTGGAGCTGCAGAAACAGGACAAAATAGCCTGATAAAAACCGCAGGGTGACAAGCCAGAGGCCAGAGGAGAGAAGCCTCAACTCCTCCCAATCTACAGTACATGTCCATGACCTGTACGCCTACAGTGGCTTGTTCAATGCTATGTGAAGAATTCAAGTAATGCAGTTACTTCTTCCTGATTCCATGAGTGTTTGATAACTACCATTCAAAATTTTCATCTTCAAGCCTGTCTTTCAACACCCTTCCAGCAGGCATCACTTCTTCCATTCCCTGATCCCTGCTAAGCTCAGTGAAGGATACTTAAATTCAGTTTAGCATTACCCCCAATAGTCGAAGTTAGGATTGCTCTGATGCTTGATCTGTGTCTAAGGGCTGTTCTAGTCACGACTGTTAGTGTCCTCTCATGGTGGTTTTCTGTACAGAGTTGGGTAGGTTACTTTCTAAATGTAATCCATGTAATCAGCAAAGTAACATTTGGATTACCCAAACTCAGTAACGTAATCTAATAACTTTCTGTTACTTTTAGATTGCATTCCCCTTCAGCGGCACTAGAAGAAGACAAAAAGGTATGTTACCAATTGAATGACATCTATTACAGGATAAATCAGTGTTAGAGTTTACATAGCTGGCCATAAATGGTGATCCATTTTACTTTGTTGGTTAGTTATGTAGGCTTCTTCTAACCCATTGGTTTCTAGTACAGATAATAATAAGATTAGCATATATCTTTACATAAAAAACCAAAGTCTGTCAGATTTCCAGTCATTCCAATGATTTAATACCCCTTGATCTTGAAGAATAGGACTTGGAAATATGGAAATATAGATTAGCCAAATTGTTTTACCTGAGCATAACCCAAAAACTAAGGACTAATTAGCCTACATTGTTGTTTATGATTTTGTTGTCATGGAGGACTGATTGGGCTCATTGCTTCGAGTTGAAAAATACATTTTGCACTCATGGAATGGTATGCTTTGAGCACTACCGAAAGTGCTATTTGCATGTGAAAAATGTACAGTATCTCACAAAAGTGAGTACACCCCTCACATTTTTGTAAATATTTGAGTATATCTTTTCATGTGACAACACTGAAGAAATGACACTTTGCTACATTGTAAGAGTGTACAGCTTGTATAACAGTGTAAATTTGCTGTCCCCTCAAAATAACACAACACACAGCCATTAATGTCTAAATCGCTGGCAACAAAAGTGAGTACACCCCTAAGTGAAAATGTCCAAATTGGGCCCAAAGTGTCAATATTTTGTGTGGCCACCATCATTTTCCAGCACTGCCTTAACCCTCTTGGGCATGGAGTTCACCAGAGCTTCACAGGTTGCCACTGGAGTCCTCTTCCACGGAGCTGGTGGATGTTAGAGACCTTGCACTCCTCCACCTTCCGTTTGAGGATGCCTCAGAGATGCTCAATAGGGTTCAGGTCTGGAGACATGCTTGGCCAGTCCATCACCTTTACCCTCAGCTTCTTTAGCAAGGCAGTGGTCGTCGTGGAGGTGTGTTTGAGGTTGTTATCATGTTGGAATACTGCCCTGCGGCCCAGTCTCCGAAGGGAGGGGATCATGCTCTGTTTCAGTATGTCACAGTACATGTTGGCATTCACGGTTCCCTCAATGAACTGTAGCTAGTTCTAATGTATCCATGACATTCAGAATTTCCTTAAGAGCATGTGGGTGAATGTTTGTGGTGTGATTTCCTTTACGGTCCATTGAGCTATTCAAAACAGTATTATAATCCCCCACCATAATAATATTGTCTTGAATTGCTTGCAGGCTTGATAATTTATTATATATATTGTCAAAGAATTGTGGTCATCATTATTTGGTCCGTAAAGGTTAATGAGCCATATATGTTTATGGTCCAATAACATATTTAAAATAATCCATGTACCTTGCGTATCTATTTTGACAATTTGCACATTCGGATCGAAATTACTATAAATTAATATCATCACCCCTTTTGAATTTCTTTGCCCATGGGAGAAGTATTTCCCCCCCCACAATTATTTTTTCCACGCTACTTCATCTCGAATTGTTGAATGAATTTCCTGTATACAATAGATATTATATTCCTTCTCTTTGAGCCATGTAAATATTGTTCTTCTTTTGTTATTATCAGCTAAGCCATTACAATTATAACTGGCTATACTTATTTCACCATACACCATAATGAGATACAAATTTCAAGTCTATTTATCATTATATATGTTTGTAAATTTACCAATAAAAAATACCGTAATGATTGAGTGTCCACATAGCTGTACCGTGATATTTGCATTGCTACGGAGTAACCCTTCAATTGTTCTCCACTAATTCTTGCTAATAGCCACCGTTAGCGGTTTTCACCCAGAACATCGGATTTTCTGCCGGAATAACTGAATCACTGGACATTAACACCGGATCGCAACTAGCTAGCCGCAACCGAATGGATGTTGCTGTTGGCTTATCACCACTGCCCCCGAAGCAAGCACCAGTTAGCCTTGAGCTAGCCTCGAGCCAGCCCCATATCCCGGCTATCTACCTCTCTGTCTACAGGTGAGGAGTAGCCAGCTAACTAACTACTTGCTATTAGCCACCGTTAGTTGTTTTTCACCATTGTCCCGTGGCCTGCACTATCTACCAGCCAGCTCTAGCCTGGACTATTATCGGCCAGTCTGCACTGTCTACACAGCGCGTTATCGACCCAGAACATATCGGTTTTTCTGTCGGAATAACTGAATCACTGGACCTTTAACACCGCATCATCGCAACTAGCTAGCTGCAACCAAATGGATGTTGTTGTTGACTAATCAGCCTTGAGCTAGCCTCGAGTCAGGCCCATCTCCCGGCTATCTACCTCGCTGTCAACCGGACGGGACCTCCTAGAGTCGACACAGAGCCCCGCCGATCCATTACGACTGGTCTGCCGACGTAATCGTCTGTGGTTTCAACAGGCTTCCTATTGCGATGACCACGAAGATCCATCTGCTAGCCCCGGCCCGCTAGCACAGGCAAACAACAGCTCTGCTTCCTGCTAGCATGTGCTGTAGCACCAATTCAAACTGCTCTCGGACTCACATATTGCTGTTCACTGGACCTTATGATCACTCAGCTGCACAGCTGATGCCTGCTGGACTGTTCCTTTGCGCGGTACCCTGTCCTGTTTATCTGTTTAGCTCTAGCCCAAACTTTCATTGCCATTACCAGTTGTTGTCTTAGCTCTCTCGAATAACACCTGTGATTGCTTTATGCCTCTCTCCCATGTCAATATGGCTATTGCTGTTCCAGTTAGTTCTTATTATACAATTTCACTGTAGAGCCCCAAGTCCCTCTCAAACTGCCTCAAATAGCTCCTTTGTTCCACCCCCCATACACGCGGACACCGGCTCAATTGGTGCCTCCAGTGATGCTATCTCTTTCGTTGTTACCCAACGCTTAGTTTACCTCCACTGTACTCATATCCTTCCATATCCTTGTCTGTACATAATGCTCTGAATCTATTCTACAACGCCCGGAAATTTGCCCCCTTTATTCTCTGTACCCAACGCACTAGAAGACCAGTTCTTAAAGCCTTTAGCCGTATCCTTATTCTAGTCCTCCTCTGTTCCTCTAGTGATGTAGAGGTTAACCCAGGCCCTGCAGCCCCCAGTATCACTCCTACTCCCCAGGAGCTATCATTTGTTGACTTATGTAACCGTAAAAGCATTGTTTTTTTGCATGTTAACATCAGAAGCCTCCTCCCTAAGTTTGAGTTATTCAATGCATTAGCACACTCCGCCAACCCTGATGTTCTAGCAGTGTCTGAATCCTGGCTTAGGAAGGCCACCCTAACTACAACATTTTCCGTCTATATAGAACTGCCAAAGGGGATGGAGTTGCAATCTACTGTAGAGATAGCCTGCAGAGCTCTATCATACTATCCAGGTCTGTGCCCAAAGAGTATGAGCTCCTACCTCTAAAAATCCACCTTTCCAGAAATAAGTCTCTCACTGTTGCCGCTTGCTACAGACCCCCTCAGACCCCAGCTGTGCCCTGGACACCATATGTGAATTGATTGCCCCCCATCTATCCTCAGAGTTCGTACTGCTTGGTGACCTAAACTGGGATATTCTTAACACCCCGGCCATCCTACAATCCAAACTAGATGCCCTCAATCTCACACAAATTATCAAGGAACCTACCAGGTACAACCCAAAATCCGTAAACATGGGCACCCTTATAGATATCATCCTGACTAACTTACCCTCTAAATACACCTCCGCTGTCTTCAACCAGGATCTCAGCGATCACTGCCTTATTGCCTGCGTCCATAATAGGTCCGCGGTCAAACGACCACCCCTCATCACTGTCAAACACTCCCTAAAAAACTTTAGCGAGCAGGCCTTCCTAATTGACCTGGCCCAGGTATCCTGGATGGATATCGATCTCATTCTGTCAGTAGAGGATGCCTGGTTGTTCTTTAAAAGTGCTTTCCTCTCAATCTTAAATAAGCATTCCCCATTCAAAAAATGCAGAAATAAGAATAGATATAGCCCCTGGTTCTCCTCAGACTTGACTGCCCTTGACCAGCACAAAAACATCCTGTCGAATAGCCCCCGCGATATGCAACTTTTCAGGGAAGTTAGGAACCAATATACACAAGCAGTTAGGAAAGCAAAGGCTAGCTTTTTCAAAAAGAAATGTGCATCCTGTAGCACTAACTCCAAAAAGTTTTGGGACACTGTAAAGTCCATGGAGAATAAGAGCACCTCCTCCCAGCTACCCACTGCACTGAGGCTAGGAAACACTATCACCACCGATAAATCTACCATAATCGAGAATTTCAACAAGCATCTTGCTACGGATGGCCATGCTTTCCACCTGGCTACCACTACCCCAATCACCAGCTCTGCACCCTCCGCTGCAACTTGCCCCCCTGCTTGTCCTTCACACAAATTAAGACAGCTGATGTTCTGAAAGAGCTGCAAAAGCTGGACCCCTACAAATCATCTGGGCTAGACAATTTCGACACTTTCTTTCTAAAATTAGCCGCCGAAATTGTCGCAACCCCTATTACTAGCCTGTTCAACCTCTCTTTCGTAATGTCTGAGATCCCCAGAGATTGGAAAGCTGCCGCGGTCATCCCCCTCTTCAAAGGGGGTGACACTCTAGATCCAAACTGTTCCTGCCCTGCCTTTCGAAAGTTTATGAAAGGCAAGTTAACAAACAGATCACCGACCATTTCGAATCCCACCGTACCTTCTCCGCTATGCAATCCGGTTTCCGAGCTGGTCAGCCATGCTGGTCAGCCACGCTCAAGGTCCTAAACGATATTATAACCGCGATCGATAATAGACAGTATTGTGCAGCCGTCTTCATCAACCTGGCCAAGGCTTTCGACTCTGTCAACCACTGCATTCTTATTGACAGACTAAATAGCCTTGGTTTCTCAAATGACTGCCTCGCCTGGTTCACCAACTACTTCTCAGATTGTTACGAGAATTTCTATCTCTAATTCAACCTAAGCTTGAATCATTACCAGAGGTTGTAAGGCTCTGGTTTTAATCATAAATGATTCAAGGTCCACAACCAGCAAGAATGATCTGTATTTTTATTCATGGTGAGCTCTGGCGCCAAAACCCATACACTCCTGTTTTATACCCCTTGACACACAAAGGCACTTTGCTCCGCCCACCTTTAGGAGGCTTTTTGTAACCCGTTTTCTCAGTCCCCTTCACCCTGGAATGTTTAGTCCCGCCCCCCTCTGTTAGTGGGTTGCCACTACATTATAACTAACACCGTTCACACATTTATACTGTATTTGGGGTGAAATCCTTTCGTCATTATTCTTAAAATACAAATTAATCTAACAATCCACCCCTTTGACTAAATGTCTTCACATTCAGGATAAATGTATTTTACAAGCATGATTAATCTCAGAGATCACGTCAGAACTAATAAACATTTCATCCAATTGCGGTCTTTCAGGGTCCAAATCCTCGTCATCCACCAAGCCTGGAGGATAGTTTTTCACATTCCCCTGGTCAGAGTCCGGAGTCAGTCCATCTCTCATCATTGTTTAGATACTGCATTTCACCAACGCCTGACTCACCAATCCTCGGACACAGGGAACAAGACAACAACCACATAATACAAGAATACCCATACAAACACTGACCGCTCCTAAGATGGTGGCTGCTATGGTTTTCCATTTACCAAACATTTCATCAAACCACCCTATCCACGACGTACTAACTTCTGATTTCTCAGTTCATTCTTCACTTAGTGCAGTTAATTCTGTAAGAGCTCTGGTGACTGTCCCATCCAGTGTGGTGTTGTTAGGGATAAATGTGCAACAATGGCTTATCATTCTATAGACACCGGCCCTTTCTGCCTGATCTAGAACCAACCTCTACTAAGTTTTGAGCGGGATGGCGGATAATCGCTCGGAGATCCCCTTTACTGCATCTCTAGTCTGGTCAATAAATCGTTGTTGGTTGTAATAGATATAATTTTTCCAATCCACATTTTTGTTTATTGTCATCCACCAGAAATGTTTGTGGTAAAACCCTCCCATATTTGATTCATAGCTTTGTATTCGTCTGGAACACCCCTGGGGATGCCTATACCATCTATCCAAATTGGGCTATTTCCTTCCTGACCTATATTTCTCCTCCTCCTGATTATTCTTCCTGTCACTGGTCTTTGATGACTAATTCTTACAGGTTTGGAACAACAATACTGGTGCACAAGTACCCACCCATCCTTCTGGTAATGTCTGTCAAATGCTCCCTTTGTTAGTACATGCCCACCACACATCAGTCAGAGGGATGGTAAGGTTCCTAATTTTTCCCCTCCCTTCCTTATCTAAATCAGTCACATTAATTATCTCCTTACAGCCATCAAAATCACCCAAGTTACAGGTGCCATTTCTATGTCTGTAACACTGGTATTCGCCAGGAGTTAAAGTGAATCTAGGTGGGCTGGCCGAGTATGTCAACTTTGCCAGCCCAATCCCTGTGCAATTGGGCTCTTTTTGATTGGACACCAGGTCTAATACACAGGGAAACATTGCCTTTGGCATTGGGGCGGTCAACATTGTCGGTCGCCCAATGGAGCATGCATAACAATTGGTCTCCCCCAAGGCCCTAGCGGTGTACTTCATCCACTTTAACCAGAGATTCTCATCAAGGACCCCCTCCACTTCCCCTTGGTTCCATTCTTGGAGGAGAAAATCTTTCATAGTGTACGGGTTAGTCGAATTGACTCTGTCATCCCTTGACTGATCTACTCGGTCTATTGCTATTAATGGATTAATGACAGTACCTGTGCCCTCCATATCTTTTGACTCCATCAAATGTAATCTTAGACAAGTATCCCGTCCGTATTCGTCCGCGCAAGCCCAGTAAGTTCTTTTCATGTCCTCTTTAGTGATCTTTACTATTGTTACTACCATCTCAGTGGGGATGTCGTTATACCTTCTTATCCTCCATCTGGACGTCCAGCCCCCCCCGTCTCATATCTCCGTCCCCCAGTATCTCTAAATACCTGAGCCCAGGAACAATCCGCCGAGGGAGCTGAACATAAATACAATGGGATCTTATAATCCCACGTTGCTTGCTTATCCGTCCTGATAAGATCCCTAATCCTAATTTTGAATCTTACTCCCCACCCTTCTCTGACTCCTATTTTGTAGATCACTTGTCCTTGACGGTCAGTATGTCGGGTCGCTTCCCTTTTATTTCTTAATAATGGTAAGGCCATAGCGTAATTGGTGCGAGGTGGTGGTGGATCTTGACATACCAAGACTATTGCCGAGACTATGATGCAGCTCAGGGTCACCCATATTCCCCAAAACCACCAACCCTCTCCTGCCTTTAGTCCTTCTGCTTGGTACCACCCCATACTCACACCCTAAGAACACACTACAGTGACGATAGGTCGGGGTAGGAGATCTTCGTTAACAGAGGTGATCCCCGGACCTTATTGGTTCAGTTCTGCTCTCCAACTCTGTGTGTGTTTCAGTGGTGCTTGTATGTGGTCTTACCTCTTGCAGTGGGTAACATGGACCCAGGTTACTCTCTCTGCTATTCTAATGGCCAAGGCAGTGACCTATATAACCTGATAGGGCCCTTCCCAACAGGCCTGCTTCCAGTTTTCCTTCTTTAGGGACTGGATGCTCACCAGTCACCTGGTTAGATAGAGTGGGTCACCTTCTCCTTTAGTTCACCTGTGGGGCACAAAACCTCTGACATACGGGTGTGGTTAATAAATTATCTTCAAACATGTTCAGATTAATCTAACAATTTCTGACTGCATTCTCTTTCTAGACTGTATCTAAAAAAATGTTTTAAAAAAAAGTATTTTGTCCTCTCCTTCGTATATTATCTAATCCTACAATTAGCCTCTTCCCCCCTCTTGACACATAGTTCTGCTCATGTGTCAATATTACCACCTACCTATACAATCACTTAGGTAATTTATCAACCAATTGCCATGCCTTTTATTTTTGAGACTGTCTTTTGCTTCTTTATTGCTCCTCCCACTTCCTTTGTCTTTTATGGCGGCTAATTTCGACTTTCATTCAGTTCAGAATCAATTAGTAATCCAATCAATCAATCTCTTATCTTTTAAAAACACTAATGTTTAGTTCAAACTCTGTTCTACCCCGGCTCTCCCGGGCTTGACCTGAAGACTGATTGTTGGACATGACAAGTCCATATTTAAATATTTCAAACCTAACACCACTTCCCCTCTTGCTGTAATCAATCAAGAAGATAGCAAAGGAGAGACAGGTTTTTAGCCTGAACTCTGCTTAATCCTGGTGCCGCTCCCTTCACAATGTTTGAAGAGAGACAAAAGACAGCCATCGATTGAAGTAAGAGCAAGCACTTCGACCCTAGGTCACCTAAATCTTCTTCCTAGCAACAAAGAATTAAAACCTCTATATTCGTGATTAATCCAGTTATATCTAATAGTCCACCAAAAAAAAAACCTCACCATCTTTAAATCACGACCAATGTCATATCCCTCTTTACTCTCTACCATTTGGGTAACATCCCTGATATATGTATGAAAAGCTAAGACTGTTTGGGAAGAGAGCAACAACATAAACTGTTCTTCCTCCTTAGAGTTCCAAATGATTTTACCATGGGCTGCCATTGCCTTCCCATAGATAAGATCACTTAATTTACCAGTATGCAGTACATAATGGAGTACCCAAGCTTTACAGCAGTCTATCATTACCAAAAAGCTCATCATTCTTCATCCAAAAAAAATTTTCTTTTTTTTCTAGTCCCTATCTTCCTGATCCTATTGCTAAATCAATGATCTAGGCAATAGCTGTCTCGCCTTAGATTGTACATTCCTCTGATTACTGCAGCTTATTGCATTAATTTAGGTTCAAATATCCCCCAACAAACCGTTCCATCCCACAGCATATTAAACACCACCTATGAACTGTTGAAAATCCCCTACATTCAACATAACAACCCTTTATGAACATCATGCTGGGTGTGTTGTTTTTTTTATTTGAAAAACCCAATTGAAAAACAACAATCAAAGATAGCCAGGCTCAACTTAATTTGGTAGCTCACTTTTATGACCTAAATACTGCCTAACTTCACTACTGCTCCCCCTCACCCTTAGCAACATTCCATTGAGATAAGCTAATCTCTTTCTCCTGGTTATACATTTTGTTAACCTTCAATTACCATCAGTAATCTAAAGATGGTAGTACACACAAAACATGATACGGATATCCCCAGTCCTAACCCATCAATAATGTTTGTATCAATCTAATTCCTCATAACTAATCCATAAAACCACTCAAAATTCCTCGAGTATACAATGATTATTTAATTGATTACCCTAAATCTGCTACATGTGATCTCATCTCAAATGATCCATCATCAATTATTTGATCCACCCCCTAGGAAAATCTCTCTCTCCTTCTATTCTGGAGTTCTACCTCTACCAGCTATTTCCCCTAGAGTGGCCATTAAATACTCTTTAACCGTTCTCTCTGATTCGGCCCCAATCAATAAAACAAATACTTGATATCGTTGATAAGCATACACTTAATGACATTCCTACCATCTGAACTATGTACTGTCTCTCACCTCTCCCCCCCCCTCTCCTGCTCCTTCCTACATTATGGGGGAGGTGTGGGGACCTTCCCTACAAATCTTCCTTCTTAGGAAATAATGTCATTCGTACTTGTAACATATTTTAATCGACCTATCTAGAATACTACTAAAGCTATCTAATGCAACTTTTAATACACATAAAAAACTCTCTCTCCCTACACCCATTTACCATTGAATAAGTGCGTGTTTCTAGTTACCCCCCAACCACGCCTCAAATGTTCCATTCAGCATTAACCAACCAAATACTAAGTAGTATCCGGTTATCATTCATACCAGCCATTGAATTCCCTCATACACACAGATTTCACCTTATGCCATTCAAATGCCCAACAAAACATAATAGTTCAATGGAACCCTCTATTGGCTCTCTACTATTTATACATTACTTCTATAACCACTTTAGTTATGGTCCGATTATCCATTAAACCTTATCACATAACCTTATCACCTAATCAAACAACGGCACAACCTTAAACTCATATCGGCCGGCTGGTAGCCCAGTAACCAAGAGCACCGTGTCAGTAACCGAGAGGTCGCCGGCTCCAACTCCCGAGCCGACCAGGCGAAAAATCTGCCGATGTGCCCCCGAGCAAGGCACCCAATCCCCACTGCTCCTGCAAGTCGCTCCGGACCAGAGCGTCTGCCAAATGACCAAAAATGCAAATGTAAATATTCTCTACTTTCTCACTCATGACGTACGTCTACGTTTGGGTGAGAAAGTTCATACGTATATATCGTTGGAATTTTATAGGTACCTCTTAAATAATCGCTTCGTGGTGTTTTTAGCCAATTCTTAATCGACACAAATCATTTTTTCAAACATTTTACCCGTTGAACCAAAAAATAGACTGTCCTATCTCCGACACTGCCCTTTCCTTTACCCCTGCAGTCACGATGGTTATGACCTTTTCTGTTACAGTATTTACACAGGGCCTTACACTCCCTTGCCAAATATTCCTCTTTGTTACAGTTAAAGCACTTCCTCTCTCCTTCGCGCTTCAAAAAGACCCTCGCTGTCTCTAGCCCCTCCCCTCGCTGTTTTTTCAAATCCGTTCCACAGTTTACATGCATCTGCTTAATCATAACTTCTAACTTTTCCACATCGAGATGCCCAATAAATCCATACCTCTTCTCCCAAATGGATCCATAAAACATATTTCTTCGATCTCCTCCTAACATATATCTTTCATCCCCCGTTAATTCTCGGACCTCTTTAGAATATTTATTTCCCATGGTGGAAAAATAAGAAATCCCCCCGTTTAAGTAATAATTCAATCCAGAATTATTTTCCTAGGAGTTATTATTAGTGCGTCTCTTGAGCCAATGTTATGATCTGCTTTTGTAATTAACCATTTAAATTATCTAACCCGTAACCCAGAGTTTTTTTTTTTTACTCCGATTTCATGAAAGGAGTCAGATAACAATTTTTTCTCACGCGACTAATTCAGTCCCTCCTTGAAACAATTATCAAGTATTCCAATGGATCATCAAGTCTCACACGTACACAACATTATACGATAATTTGCTAACACTATTTGTAATCTAGAGGCCGTAACTGCTCCAGTTTCATGAAACAGACAGTTAGAGCAAATCCCCAGTTGTTTACGTGACTTTTGACCTTTTTAATGTATCCATCGCACACGACGAAAATTGTCCCCCTTCCTGTTTATATTGTAAAGACTGTATCTCGTACAATCTCAATATTAACTAGATTATTTTGGTAATAGCTATTTACCTAGGGTCAATTACGGACCCTCCTTCCTTCCATCATAATAATTACTACTTCCTTTGAGATTTTGGTAACTATTCTCTGCCCTTCACAAGAATTACTATTCTTATACAAGTTCAAATCATTTCACCAAATCCATGAATAAAAATTACCGACCTTTTCCTTGCAGTTTGGATTTAAATGCTTACCGTCTTTATGGTTCATAAGAGTAATCACCGGCCTGTTTATAACCTTAACGTCGAAGGCCAGGACCGCCCGTGCACGGTTTCGGTGTCCTTAGAACGACAAAGACGTTTTAAGCTCCGCTCGAAGGACCACTGTTATGAGAATTTCTTGAATCATTACCAGAGGTTGTAAGGCTCTGGTTTTAATCATAAATGATTCAAGGTCCACAACCAGCAAGAATGATCTGTATTTTTATTCATGGAGAGCTCTGGCGCCAAAGCCCATACACTCCTGTTTTATACCCCTTGACACACAAAGGCACTTTGCTCCGCCCACCTTTAGGAGGCTTTTTGTAACCCGTTTTCTCAGTCCCCTTCACCCTGGAATGTTTAGTCCCGCCCCCCTCTGTTAGTGGGTTGCCACGACATTATAACTAACACCGTTCACACATTTATACTGTATTTGGGGTGAAATCCTTTAGTAATTATTCTTAAAATACAAATTAACCTAACACAGATAGAGTTCAATGTGTCAAATCGGAGGGCCTGTTGTCTGGACCTATGGCAGTCTCTATGGGGGTGCCACAGGGTTCAATTTCTTGGGCCGACACTTTTCTCTGTGTATATCAATGTTGTCGCTCTTGCTGCTGGTGATTCTCAGATCCACCCCTACGCAGACGACACCATTTTGTATACATCTGGCCCTTCATTGGACACTGTGTTAACAAACCTCCAAACGAGCTTCAATGCCATACAACACTCCTTCCGTAGCCTCCAACTGCTCTTAAACACAAGTAAAACTAAATGCATGCTCTTCAATCGAATGCTGCTGGCACCCGCCCACCCGACCACCCGACTATAATCACTACTTTCGACGGGTCTGACCTAGAGTATGTGGACAACTACAAATACCTAGGTGTCTGGTTAGACTGTAAACTATCCTTCCAGACTCACATTAAGCCTCTCCAATCCAAAGTTAAATCTAGAATCGGCTTCCTATTTCGCAACAAAGCCTCCTTCACTCATGCTGCCAAACATGCCCTTGTAAAACTGACTATCCTACCGATCCTTGACTTCGGCGATGTCATTTACAAAATAGCCTCCATCACTCTACTCAGCAAATTGGATGTAGTCTATCACAGTGCCATCCGTTTTGTCACCAAAGCCCCATATACTACCCACCACTGTGACCTGTACGCTCTTGTTGGCTGGTCCTCACTACATATTTGTCGCCAAACCCACTGGCTCCAGGTCATCTATAAATCACTGCTAGGCAAATCCCCGCCTTATCTTAGCTCATTGGTCACCATAGCAACACCCACCCGTAGTATGCGCTCCAGTAGGTATATCTCACTGGTCATCCCCAAAGCCAACACCTCCTTTGGCCGCCATTCCTTCCAGTTCTCTGCTGCCTATGACTGGAACGAACTGCAAAAATCTCTGAAGCTGGAGACTCTTATCTCCCTCACTAACTTTAAGCATCAGTTGTCAGAGCACCTTACCGATCACTGCACCTGTACACAGCCCATCTGAAATTAGCCCACCCAACTACCTCATCGCCTTATTGTTATTTATTTTGCTCATTTGCACCCCAGTATCTCTATTTGCACATCATCTTCTGCACATCTATCATTCCAGTGTTAATACTAATTGTAATTATTTTGCACTATGGCCTATTTATTGCCTTACCTCCATAACTTGCTACATTCGCACACACTGTATATATATTTTCTGTTGTATTTTTGACTTTATGTTTGTTTTACCCCATATGTAACTCTGTGTTGTTGTTTTTATCGCACTGCTTTGCTTTATCTTGGCCAGGTCGCAGTTGTAAATGAGAACTTTTTCTCAACTGGCTTACCTGGTTAAATAAAGGTGAAATAGTATGGGCGATGGACGCAGATATAGCGCAGGCATCACGCACAGATCCATCTCCACCGCAGTGTCCAGCTGGGCTGCAGTACGTGCCTGTGCTTATCCGTGATCGTCTAATCTACTGGGCACACACGTCACCCTCCTCTGGTCATCCAGGTATCGGTCGTACAATGCGCTGCCTGACCGAGAAGTACTGGTGGCCTACCTTGGCTAAGGACGTGAGGGTGTATGTTTCCTCTTGCTCAGTGTGCGCCCAGGGTATGGCACCTAGGCACCTCCCAGCGGGTAAGCTACAACCTTTACCAGTTTCACAATGACCATGGTCTCATCTGAGTATAGATTTTCTCACTGATCTTCCCCCCCTCCCATGGTACCACCACTATCCTGGTCGTTGTGGACCTATTTTCAAAGTCCTGCCGCCTCCTTCCTCTGACTGGTCTCCCCACGGCCCTACAAACTGCGGAGGCTCTGTTTACTCACGTCTTCCGGCACTACGGAGTACCAGAGGATAGAGTGTCCAACCGAGGTCCCCAGTTCACGTCTAGAGTTTGGAAGGCGTTCATAGAACGTCTGGGGGTCTCGGTCAGCCAGACCTCTGAATTCCACCCCGAGAGTAATGGGCAGGTGGAGAGGGTGAATCAATATGTGGGTAGGTTCCTGCGGACCTACTGTCAGGACCGTCCGGGGGAGTGGTCGGTGTTCCTGCCATGGGCAGAATATGCTCAGAACTCTCTCCGCCACTCCTCCACTAACCTAACACCCTTCCAATGTGTTTTAGGTTACCAACCGGTCCTGGCACCGTGGCACCAGAGCCAGACCGAGGCTCCTGCGGTGGATGACTGGTTTCGGCGCGCGGAGGAGACTTGGGACGCTGCCCACGTTTGCATCCAGTGCGCCGTGCGTCGTCAGAAGGCCAACGCTGACCGCCACTGCAGGGAGGCCCCGGTGTTCGTACCGGGGTATCGGGTCTGGCTCTCGACCCGGAATCTGCCCCTCCGCCTGCCCTTCAGGAAGCTGAGCCCGCGGTTTGTGGGGCCGTTTAAAGTCCTGAGAAGAATAAACGAGGTGACATACAGGTTATTACTCCCCCCTGATTACCGTATTAACCCCTCGTTTCATGTGTCTCTCCTCAGGCCGGTAGTAGCTGGTCCGCTCCAGGAGTCTGAGGTGCGGGAATTCCTCCACCTCCTCTGGACATTGAGGGGGCCCCGGCGTACTTGGTCCATTCCATCCTGGATTCGAGGTGTCAAGCGGGGGGCCTTCAGTATCTCATGGAGTGGGAGGGGTACGGTCCGGAGGAACGGTGCTGGGTCCCAAGGCGGGACATCCTCGATCCCTCCCTGTTGAGGGATTTCCACCATCGCCGTCCGACTCGCCCTGCTCCGCGTCAGGGCAGGGCACAGGGCACAGGGCAGATAACCAGAGTGGTACATCAAAACATCTACCTTAGAGATGGCCCGCAAAGACCTGGGGTGCACCCAGTCAGATGTGTTTCCATCAAACTGACTTTTTGCTGATAAAAGTTTGTGCGTGATGACATCAAAAGCGATATTTGTATTTGTCAAACGTCAGCCAAGCATTGATCATCATGTCACCAGAATAAGACCCTGGATATTTATTGGAAAGGAGCATCGATCTTATCACCTTGCACATTCACACCCTGTAAAGTTCATTATAACTTATTTCATCTGTAGCCTAATAAACTGCATGCTTCCGGAGTCTAGTGGGAGGAGCACATAACATATCATCGCGCGACTCCAAGTTTACTTCGATATGATGGTTATTGTATCAATATTTGAGCATAAAGGAGTTTCCACCTGTGACGAGTACTGAGAATAAGAAGAGGTGGGACGCAGAAATCAACAATGTAAAGGTTTACGTAACACTGAGCAAGAGAACCACAAAGAGCGAGTACACGACATGACACTAACAATCACACACAACACGACACTGAGAGCTATATAGGGGTGATGATGAGATGATGAGGTGCAGGTGCGCTGGAGGTGATTAGGGTGCGTTGGGTTTTCATTCCGGTGTTGCCGAGGTGGTGCGCTCAGACCGTTGGCTCAGTAGACCGGCGAATCAGAGCGCCGGAGGGGAGCAACGGGAGGAGACGTGACACCATTGCTATTTCTCTGATAAATAATTTTACCAACACAAAAAGATCCCATGATGTCGAATTAACACATTTTCCCTCTGTCTTTTTTTCTAATGGTTGCTTAATTCCTTGTGTTATAAACAGCGATTTCCCTGCAAACTCGAATATCACACTTCAGATACTCCCTTTGTCTGGTTGTATTTATTCTTGTTAAAGAATACCCAATGGATCCTTTGGATTATTGAAAGACAGCTCCACCAGATAATAGGTTTACCAACAGGAGCTAGCTTTCACAAGAGACAGCAAAGTATTAAAAAGTAGCACATGCCAGCCGCTCTTAAGTAAAAGTGTTTTTCTGAGCCTAATTGAAATGCTGCAGGGGTCTGTGAGAACTCAATGGCCAACCCACCAGACCTGCATGGGACCAAGTGGGGGTGCAGAATGGCACTGTGTTTCCAGGGAGCTTGCAGTGAGATTGTAAAAAAAAAAAACATTGTTCCATGTACAATGCAGGAGAGACTGAGTGGATTGCATAACTAGGGAGTAATTGCATTGATTGGTCACGCCTCTTGGCTGAGGACCTGATGGATAGCGCAAGCCATCAGCGTGTTCAGAGGGAGATAGAGAGTGTGAATGTGAGTGTGAGTTTGAGTGTGAGAGGGAGAGGGAGGGAGAAAGAGAGAGAGAGAGAGAGAGAGAGAGAGAGAGAGAGAGAGAGAGAGAGAGAGAGAGAGAGAGAGAGAGAGAGCTGAACCATGAGATGTGGGAAGATTTTCTACTGGGAAAGCGGACACAATGGATTTCAGAGAGAGAGTGAGAGGGAGAGGGAAGAAGAGAGAGGGAGGGAAGAAGAGAGAGATAGAGAGAGAGCGAGAGGGACAGATAAAAACAGAGAGAAATGAAGGAAAAATAATTTAGGCGGTGTAAACCACTCCTTTGTTGGAAGCTATCTTAGACCACAGTGTTCTTGGCAGAAAAATGAATTACATGATTTAAGTAGTTATGACTCGTATTTTAAGCCTTATATTAAAAGAGAGACATATTTATTTTGGGACAACTAGTCAAGAATGAATTTTTGACAAACAGCTGATTCTTGCTGTCATACTTTATTGTCACCTAGTTAATATCAGTAGCACATTTCAGATGTATCTATCTATTGATTAATCATGTAGAAATAACACAGCATTTGTCAGGTTCTATAGACTATTATCCTAGTGCATACACAGGCTCCCCCTATCAATGTCTATCATTGCCAATGTATATATAATCTCATAAATATCTCACAGACGGCAACAAGAGCTCTCACTCCCCGCAGGTGCAGGAGTCTTAGTTATTGATTTACAATAATGTTTGTAATATATCTGAACATTCCAAACTTTCACAATTTCCATGGTGTCCATCAGTGCAGACAGTGTATTTTCTTCCCGTCACTGTGTTCTATCCCCTAGCTGATTCCAATAAGCAGGAGTCACGGACTGGAGACAGAAGATGTGTGTTTCATTAGTTACCAGACGGAGTGCCATGAATGCGACAAAATGTGCAGAAAATGTGTCTGATCCTCTGGCAGACTGATATGATTCAACTAACATTCTGACTGCCAATTTGAGTGCCTATTTGTTTTGACATGTTGGTAAAAACAGGAGAGACGCTAAGGACACCAGCGGACAACTACTAATTCAGATGGGTTATATGTGAAATATCGTAGGTTTCCAGTGATTTAATATAGCAATGATTAGAATTAAATACAATGTCATGGTTAATCTCCACTTCAACAACAGTCAAACCAGAAACACATGAATAAGTACCTCCCTAAAAGCACCTGCCTGAGTTCAGAGACAACATCGATCTTCTCTCTATCTGTCCTGTTCTCTCTCTCTCTCTCTCTCTCTCTCTCTCTCTCTCTCTCTCTCTCTCTCTCTCTCTCTCTCTCTCTCCCTCTTAAATCATACCCTGTCTCTCTCTCTCTCTCTCTCTTCTCTCTCTCTCTCTCCCTCTCTCTCTCTCTCTCTCTCTCTCTCTCTCTCTCTCTCTCTCTCTCTCTCTCTCTCTCTCTCTCTCTCTCTCTCTCTCTCTCTCTCTCTCAAATCTTCCCCTCTGGCTGTCTGTCTATCTTTCCATGGTTCACTTTTTAGCAGATCTTACCCTGGCTGTCTGTCTATCTCTCTGTGGTTCACTTTATACCAGATCTTATCACCTGTGGGAGCGCCGCTCATTCGCCTGTCCTCCCCTGCCTTGGATGCTGTGTTCTGCTTCTATTCCTGGACTGATAGGAACTCACATGCAGGTCTGAGGGAAAGGTTGTGTAGTGGGCAGGAGTGGACTGGAGAGGGTTCACCAGGGGTCACCAGGGGTTACCAGGGGTTACCAGGGGTTATCAGGTTTTAGGAGAGAAGAGGACAATGGCCTAGTCGTGACTTCACAGACAGTTGTGGTCAGGGAAGACTTGTTTTCCTGTGGGTTGTTGGGAGGAGCATCATGTACAGGATGCATATTGATAAATACAGGCACACAACCTTAAGAATTTTGGTTAATACCTCAACTTAACCTTCGAACAATACAGAGAAGTAACCTAATTTGATGTTTGGAGCAACTTCTAAATGTGATGTTTGAGAAACATGCATGAACGTCTAATTCTGACGTGAGACTGTAAGAACATGTTGCACACACACATACACACACACACACACACACTCTTCATAACCTTTTCTCATGAACCTTGACTCATGCTCCGTTAAGCGCTGAGAAGGCTCGTGGCCTTGAGTTGTTTCACAGTATTGCGACCTGAATTCCTGATTCCATGAGTGTTTGATAACTACCATTCAAAATTGTCATCTTCAAGCCTGTCTTTCAACACCCTTCCAGCAGGCATCACTTCTTCCATTCCCTGATCCCTGCTAAGCTCAGTGAAGGATGCTTAAATTCAGTTTAGCATTACCCCCAATAGTCGAAGTTAGGATTGCTCTGATGCTTGATCTGTGTCTAAGGGCTGTTCTAGTCACGACTGTTAGTGTCCTCTCATGGTGGTTTTCTGTACAGAGTTGGGTAGGTTACTTTCTAAATGTAATCCATGTAATCAGCAAAGTAACTTTTGGATTACCCAAACTCAGTAACGTAATCTAATAACTTTCTGTTACTTTTAGATTGTATTCCCCTTCAGCGGCACTAGAAGAAGACAAAAAGGTATGTTACCAATTGAATTATATATATTACAGGATAAATCAGTGTTAGAGTTTACATAGCTGGCCATAAATGGACGATGCATTTTACTTTGTTGGTTAGTTATGTAGGCTTCTTCTAACCCATTGGTTTCTACTACAGATAATAATAAGATTAGCATATATCTTTACATAAAAAAAAAAAGTCTGTCAGATTTCCAGTCATTCTAATGATTTAATACCCCTTGATCTTGAAGAATAGGACTTGGAAATATGGAAATATAGATTAGCCAAATTGTTTTACCTGAGCATAAAGTAACAGTCAGTATCTGGTGTTGCCACCAGCTGCATTAAGTACTGCAGTGCATCTCCTCCTCATGGACTGCACCAGATTTGCCAGTTCTTGCTGTGAGATGTTACCCCACTATTCCACCAAGGCGCCTGCAAGTTCCCAGACATTTCTGGGGGGAATGGCCCTAGCCCTCATCCTCCGATCCAACAGGTCCCAGATGTGCTCAATGAGATTGAGATCCGGGCTCTTCGCTGGTCATGGCAGAACACTGACATTCCTGTCTAGCAGGAAATCACGTACAGAACGAGCAGTATAATAATAATAATATAATATGCCATTTAGCAGACGCTTTTATCCAAAGCGACTTACAGTCATGTGTGCATACATTTTTACATATGGGTGGTCCCGGGGATCGAACCCACAACCCTGGCGTTACAAGCTCCATGCTCTACCAATTGAGCTACAGAGGACCACCAGTATGGCCAGGGTTGTGGGTTCCAGTATGACCAGTATGACCAGTATGGCTGGTGGCATTGTCATGCTGGAGAGTCATGTCAGGATGAGCCTGCAGGAAGGGTACCACATGAGGGAGGAGGATGACTGCCCTGTAACGCATAGCTTTGAGATTGCCTGCAAAGACGGACCCTCCATGATGGACCCTCCACATCCAAATCGCTCCCGCTCCAGAGTACAGGCCTCGGTGTAACGCTCATTCCTTCGGTGATAAACACAAATCCGACCATCACCCCTGGTGAGACAAAACCGTGACTCGTTAGTGAAGAGCACTTTTTGCCAGTCCTGTCTGGTCCAGCGATGGTGGGTTTGTGCCCATAGGCGACATTGTTGCCGGTGATGTATGTTGAGGACCTGCCTTACAACAGGCCTACAAGCCCTCAGTCCAGCCTCTCTCAGCCTAATGCGGACAGTCTGAACACTGATGGAGGGATTGTGCATTCCTGGTGTAACTTGGGCAGTTGTTGTTGCCATCCTGTACCTGTCCCGCAGGTGTGATGTTCGGATGTACCGATCCTGTGCAGGTGTTGTTACACGTGGTCTGCCACTGCGAGGACGATCAACTGTCCGTCCTGTCTCCCTGTAGTGCTGTCTTATGCGTCTCACAGTACGGACATTGCAATTTATTGCCCTGGCCACATCTGCAGTCCTCATGCCTCCTTGCAGCATGCCTAAGGCACGTTCACGCAGATGAGCAGGGACCCTGGGCATCTTTCTTTTGGTATTTTTCAGAGTCAGTAGAAAGGCCTCTTTAGTGTCCTAAGTTTTCATAACTGTGACCTTAATTGCCTACGATCTGTAAGCTGTTAGTGTCTTAACGACCGTTCCATGGGTGCATGTTCATTAATTGTTCATGGTTAATTGAACAAGATCTGTGAAGTTATTTGGATTTTTACAAATTATCTTTGAAAGACAGGGTCCTGAAAAAGGGATGTTTCTTTTTTTGCTGAGTTTAGTTTTAGACAGTATGGAGCACAATACCACGGGGGGACTTTAGAAGGGAGGAACTCAAACTCTTATTCTATAGGCTGGGATCAGCACTACGCAGCTGTTGCAAGAGTGCATTTTGCACTGGCTGTCCACTGGGCATAAAAACAATGATTGATAGGCAGCTTAAACTTCTTCAATTCAACCGTTATTGGGTTAAAATACACATATACATTTGTGAACAGCCGTCCACAACAACCACAACCACAACCACAAATAGCTAAATGAGATAGCAGCAGTATTTATTCAAATCAATGCGCTATGTAGATATTAATAAGTGATATCCATATGGCCCGTAGGCTACATCACTGCTGTCATCCTTACCTTTATGTGTTTATTCAAGTTGGATAATCTTTGGATGCTGATAGCAGTCACACCATTGGAAGACATAGCTTGGACTGTAGCCTACAAGCCAATTCCTGCTCTTTTCCCATGATCAATCAAACACATTTGGTGTATCATAATAGTGGTCTCTGACTTTTGGTCAGACTGGTACAGGCGGAACAAACTTAAACTTGCGCCTTTTTTCAATACTGATTTGAATGTCGAGAGAATGATTACCAAGACAAACTTCCAAAATGACTAATTTGAGGTAAAAAGGAGTTGGAGCACTCAATTTGAATGTCATTGAGAAAACAGAATGGTGTCAAAGATTTTTTTTTGCAAACATCCTTTATGACTGTAAAAGTAATCCTAGAAGTAATCATATAGTTTTTCAAAAGTATCTGTAATCTGATTACAATAGTTTTGCTGGTAATGTAACGGATTACATGTAACGTAACGGATGACATGCAATCCATTACTCCCCAATCCTGTCCCTGTATTAATGTCCCTGTTTTAACCACAAGAAGGATAGCCTGTCTGGCTATGTGAGAAATGGTGTCTTGGTTCCCAGGAGGAGAGAGAAGTGGGTCTGGATCAGGCCCGGGCTGATCCAGACCCTCTCTCTCTCTCTCTCTCTCTCTCTCTCTCTCTCTCTCTCTCCTTCATCCCTCTAATCATCCCTCATTTCAGGCCATGTTTACGTTAGCAAGTTTTTCCCCTTCAATAGCGCCAGAGGAGACTGATCTCATGAGAACATTGGCTGACTCACTCTCTCCATCCCTCCTTCTGCTAACCAGGATGTACTGCGTGACATGGGTAGAGTCTCAGCGTCCTTTTTTGGACCATAGAGATCTACAGAGATGTGCTTGACGTATGATCACAGTCCTCTATTTATTATACCATACTAAGCTTAAGAGGTTATAACAGATAAGCTGTAGTAATGTGGACCAGCCAGAGCCACAGTTGTTTTCCCTTAGTCACTTTTGGCTGTAATTATTAGTGTTTATTCATCATCAATAGTGAGCAGGGATAAGATGTATCCCATAGAGAGATGGACCTTTAATCTATATTCTTTAATTTCTGTAATAAATCCTTCCAAAACATCTGCATCCACCAGATTATACCAATAACTGTGTGGGTGTCTTTGTGTGTTTAGGATGGAAGATAACATCTCACGATGGTAGGTAGGTAACATTTCAAAATATCCAAAGTTCTAGACCAACATTCTCCAAGATATATTCTTCCCCTCTTACTCTCTGTACTCTTAGAAAAAAAGGTGCTATCTAGAACCTAAAAGGGTTCTTCACCTGTCCCCATAGGATAACCCTTTGAAGAACCCTTTTTGGTTCCAGGTAGAACCTTTTTGGTTCCAGGTAGAACCCTTTCCAAAAAGGTTTCTCCTATGGGGACAGCTGAAGAACCCTTTTGGAACCCTTTTTTCTAAGAGTGTATCCATCTCTTCTTTTCTCACCCCATCCCTCCCTCTGTCTCACTCTCTCTCTCTCTGTTTGACCAGTCATCTGAGGCATTTCCGCTCCCAAATCCCTGTGAGCTCCTGTCCAGTCCTCCTGATCCCTGGTGAGGAGTTATTATTAGGAAAGGGAGGATTGTTCAGACCATGTCTCTGGGGGACCCTGTCCTGTCTACACTGGGAGGAGACACTGTAAATCCACAGTGGACTGGGTGTACACACACACACTCACCCATGCACACACACATGCACAGACACCAGTCTGATACACACATACACGCACACACACACACACACACACACACATATGCACGCACGCACTCGCACACACACAGACTATGGGGCCTGCTGTATTCCACATACAGTCACTTTTCATGCAGCTACAAGCCCCCCCACTTCAGACCGCTTTGTCATAACACACAGGATGTATTCTGATAATAGTTTTCTACTTCAAAGTGTAGTGGTGGGGGACTTTGCCACTTGGCTTGGTTGTCTTTGAAGTTCTCTCTGGTGGACAGTGTTGACGTGTTGAAGGGGAAAGTGGAGAGAGGAGCGAGGCCTTTCAGCAGGAGTGGATGAACACAGGGCAGATAACCAGAGTGGTACATCAAAACATTTACCTTAGAGATGGCCCGCAAAGACCTGTGGCACACCCACCCTACGTAAGCATGGACCTCCTTCTTTGGGCCCAAGTGTAGCCGTATGCACACACTCACCCAAACACACATATTGTAAAACACACCCATACATGCAGACACACACACACCAACCCAAACACAATTACCTTAATGGCAGCATAAAGAGTTTAGATGGGTACACTTTTAGAAACAAAGGCGCTATCTAGAACGTAAAAGGGTTCTTCGGCTGTCCCCATAGAATAACCCTTTGAAGAACCCTTTTTGGTTCCAGGTAGAACCCTTTTGGTTCCAGGCACAACCTTTTTGGGTTCTATGTAGAACACTTTTCACAGAACGAGAAGGCATGTCCCCGTCCTTCGACTAACCTCAGCCCCCTCACACGTCCGGGCCCTGTGTTCTGATGGCCTCACAGCCGCCATCCCACCAACGTAGCAAACGGCGGAGAAGGGAAGCAAACCCGGGTCGCTGGTGTGAAAGGCCATCGCACCAATAGGTCTAACCCACTTGGTGGGAATTGTAACTTGGCTCATACAGCTGTAGTAACAGGAAATTATTATGTGGGTTATAATTAATAGACATTATTTGCAGGGCAAATCAAGTCTGAAATGTTAAAGTGGAAATTACAAACTTTAGAAGCCTTTTTAAACCTGAAATACACTACGAGTTTGCATTTCCTGCCGTGCAGGAACATTTCTGCAATAACAGGATGATCAAATTAAGATATGTCATCTGTACAGTGAAGATTGTTACAATACAGTAGGCTACCATTACAATACAGTACGGTATGGGTCAGGAAGCTGTGACAGGAATAAGACTGCATTGAAAGGCCTGTTTTCTTCTGTACTGTTCTGTTGCCCCATATCCTCGCCAGAAGCAGCTGCCTCCTGTCTTTGGCAAACATTATGCAACGATTAAGGATGTTTTGGGAGTGAAGGTCAGGAAAGAGACCAAAAAGCTGTTGGGGAGTCTTTCACAACTCAGCAGGTTTGATCTAGAGCAAAGTTAACAGGTCAGTAGTGCTCAACATACTCAATATATTCATAACGGCAGTGTTAAGTATTCCCTTGGTGACCCCTCTGATAAATGGCCTCAGGGGGATAGAATGCATTGGCTAGAAGGTCAGGGGGTCGGTCGAGCAAGTCAAACAAAACATCTTTCAGTTAACTAGAATAGCAGTGCCTCGACGAATACCAATTGACGCCAATGGGACCTTGAGCAGTCTATTTTAACAGTCTAATAAATCCAGTTAATAAACACCATCACAAAGAAATCCTTTATTATGTTGTTTAGACAGGTCTTAAGAAACATTGTGTAACTAAGAAAATGTACTGCAAAAGAACAAGTTGTATTATATTACTAGTCTGTGCTTAGTAGCCCATAGACTATATGCTGCCGCAAGGGCTCACGTGTTGAACTCAATGGTGGAGCGGTTATTCTACAAAAACATGTTATTAGTCTGTTCTTAAGCATGTAAGGTATCCCTTAGCCATGGTATATTGGCTATATACCACAAATCCCCGAGGTGCCTTATTGCTATTATAACATGGTTAAAAGCATACATAGAACAGTAAACAAGTAGTTCATACCTGTGGTATATTGTCTGATATACACTTGGCTGAAATGCTATTTACGCCAATCAGCATCACAGACCCAAACGACCCAGTTTAAGATTTGAAATAGAGCCTATCTGCTCAATATTGAGAGTTGCTTGGCAAATGTAGGTGTTTTAGAAAGCCCAGAATCTGATCTTCCCGATAGGTTATATACATAAAAACTTCTGACCTGCATGAACCTCTGTAGGATGATTTGAAAAAGTCGCTTTTTTAAAGCTCCATTCCCGCTGTTCATCAGTCTCTTCATTCACAATTTGACAATTGATAATATTGTCCCCAATCAGACCATTGTCAATTTAATATTGTCTTTAGGCAACATCTATTATTATATGTTTGAAGTTAGTTTGATATAGTTTAGGTGTTAGCTTCAATGGGCCATTATCAGATGGGCAGCCAATTGTCAGGTGAAGGACGGGCAGGAGGGGGGGGGGGGAATGACATGTCCTCCTAAAACTGCTTATAACACAAACTCTGTTTGTGATATCGACATTCTAACAATGTGTGTTAAATAGACTTATTTAGGAAAATTCAAGGAAGGAGGGGGATATGACTTTAAAAATGGCAGAGATATTCCGATTTTAAATTCACATGACGTTCAAAGACGTCGTCGCCGGTTCTGAATTCACGACAGTAAAAAGGTGCTGTGATGAATACAGAGTTTATTCCTTTCCGTCACAGTTGCGCTGGAAAGCGACATACAAACATAGGCAGAGGGGAAACTCTCTACCCTGGCAATAACGGTACGGAAATACTCCAAACGATATACAAGCATAGGTGCAAATAAATCCACCCCGGCAATACAATAAGAGTAGCTCAACCAAGCTACTCTACTTTCACATGGAACAATCACCCACACAGACCAGGGAGCAGAGGGAACACTTATACACAGACTAATGAGGGGATGAGAACCAGGTGTGTGTGATTAACAAGACAAGACAAGTGGAGTGATGATAATGGGAGCGGCAGTGGTTAGTAAGCCGGTGACGACGAACGCTGAAGCCTGCCCAAACAAGGAGGGGAGGCAGCCTCGGTGGAAGTCGTGACAGGTGCAGAGGTAATTTGTGTGTGCAGCGGTCATTGAGTCAACGAGTCAATGAGTCAATTCTTATCCGAGTCAATTAGCTTTTCTCTCGGCCAGCTAACAACCTCTCTGTGGCCCTCTCGCTCTCTCTAAAAGGAGACCATAGAGCCTGTCTGACCTGTGGAACCATACAGATGTAGGACCTTAATTTGATCACTATTTTGTTGCTGAGAATTTTCCTGCACAGCAGGAAATGCAAACTTCTGTAATCAAGGTTTAAAAAGGCTTTTAAAATGTGTAATTTCCACTTTAAAATGTCAGACTTGATTTGGCCTAACAAAAAATATATAAACCCCTACAAAAAATGTCCATTAATTATAATCAACATAATAATTCACATTTTCTGTTGCTGCAGGATTACTTTCCTGCAGTAGCTCAAATTAAGACCCTACATCTGTAGTTCTCCTTCTTTATCAGTGAAACCCTCTCAGTGAAACCCTCTCAGCCATACATTAGTCATCGCTGTCTTTTTGGCCTCCTCCAAACCGGGACATTCATTTTTCTCTTTATCTTGACGTCAGATTGACAAAACGTCTAATCTGGGCGCTTGAAGGAAGTTAAAGTAAACAGGGTTTTTTGTAACGCCGGAGCAAAGATTGAGAAAACAGCAGAGGGGTTTGGCGAGAGTAATGGTACTACGACCCCCTCTGCTGTGGAAGGGTTAGAGTCGGCTGTGGAAGGGTTAGAGTCGGCTGTGGAAGGGTTAGAGTCTTCTGTGGAAGGGTTAGAGTCTTCTGTGGAAGGGTTAGAGTCTTCTGTGGAAGGGTTAGAGTCTTCTGTGGAAGGGTTAGAGTCTTCTGTGGAAGGGTTAGAGTCTGCTGTGGAAGGGTTAGAGTCTGCTGTGGAAGGGTTAGAGTCTGCTGTGGAAGGGTTAGAGTCTGCTGTGGAAGGGTTAGAGTCTGCTGTGGAAGGGTTAGAGTCTGCTGTGGAAGGGTTAGAGTCGGCTATGGGCTGTCTATCTATACATCACTGATGGTTGCTGTGAATTTGTAGAGACAATCTGATAACATGACCTAGTTCACACTCTGGTTATTATCACAAATGTGTTAAGTTGTGTAACCTGAGTGTGAACTTGGCCTACATGTTATATATTCTAGTGTAATTATTTTAATTGTCTAGTTTTGCATCCTGGTTTCAGGAGAGCTCCAAAGCACTGGTGGAAAACACAAACAGGACGTCAGCTGTTTTCTTCACCTCTGTAATCTCAATCCTTGACCTTATTTTAGGTGAGTGTGAATTTGATTAAATATAATCTGAATTAGAGGCTATGTAAAGCCATTTAATTTAACAAATGATCCACTTAAATGGTATAGTGGAGAGTACACGCAAGTAAACACAGTTTAAACATCTTTTGCGGAAATATGCATTGAAAGTGTAGGGAGTGTTTGCTCAGAGTTTATCCACCAATTTTTTTACCACTACATCACTGGGAGGGCGGCCATTCTAAACAGCAGATCAGGAAAGATTAACTGAATATTACTCACTTCCTTCACACCACATACTGTGTAGGTCTAAATACTGTTGAAGTCGGAAGTTTACATACACTTAGGTTGGAGTCATTAAAACTCTCCACAAATTTCTTGTTAACAAACTATAGTTTTGGCAAGTCGGTTAGGACATCTACTTTGTACATGACAGAAGTAATTTTTCCAACAATTGTTTACAGACAGATTATTTCACTAAATTGACTGTGCCTTTAAACAGCTTGGAAAATTCAAGAAAATGATGTCATGGCTTCAGAAGCTTCTGATAGGCTAATTGACATAATTTGAGTCAATTTGGTACCTGTGGATGTATTTCAAGGCCTACCTTCAAACTCAGTGCCTCTTTGCTTGACATCATGGGAAAATCAAAAGACATCTGCAAAGACCTCAGAAAACAATTTGTAGACCTCCACAAGTCTGGTTCATTCTTGGGAGCAATTTCCAAATGCCTGAAGGTACCACGTTCATCTGTACAAACAATAGTACGCAAGTATAAACACCATGGGACCATGCAGCCGTCATACCGCTCAGGAAGGAGACGCGTTCTGTCTCCTAGAGATGAACGTACTTTGGTGTGAAAAGTGCAAATCAATCCCAGAGCAACAGCAAAGGACCTTGTGAAGATGCTGGAGGAAACAGGTACAAAAGTATCTATATCCATAGTAAAACGAGTCCTATATCGACGTAACCTGAAAGGCCGATCAGCAAGGAAGAAGCCACTGCTCCAAAACCGCCATACAAAAGCTGTCCTGAGGAGCAGGACTGGGTTCCTTTATTAACCCCCGCTCCTTCTGCTGCCTAACCAGCTCCTCTCGCCGTGCCTCCCTTCTAGCCTCCTGTAGCGCCTCCCTCTGACCAAATACCTCCTGCTCCCTCTGAACCAATAGCCCTCCTCTCCTAACCAGCAGATCCGCCCTGTCGCGGCCTCCTGCTGCCTCGTCGTCCACACCGTGTGCCCCCCCAAATGTTTTTATTGGGGTTGCCTCTCCACCCTGATCCCTTTTGAGGGCCTCCATCTTTCTTGCCATATCCTCTCTTATCTCCTGCCAAGTCCATCCTCTCTGCTCCTCCTCGGCACACTGCTTGGTCCAGGTCTGGTGGGATCTTCTGTCACGTTCGTTCATAGATGGGTCAGACCAAGGCGCAGCGTGATATGCACACATGTTTATTTTAAACTTAATAAACAACGACAAAACAATAAACCAACGAAACGTGACATCCAATGGTAACAAACCTCACACGGAACAAGATCCCACAACTTAACGAGTGCCAATAGGCTGCCTAAGTATGATCCCCAATCAGAGACAACGAGTGACAGCTGCCTCTGATTGGGAACCACACCGGCCAACATAGAACTACACATACTAGAACATAAACATAGATATACACCACATAGAAAGTCACACCCTGACTCAACAAATAAGAGTCCCCTGAGTCAGGGCGTGACAGCTTGGTCGCAAATGGGCCTTCCAAATGGACAATGACCCCAAGCATACTTCCAAAGTTGTGGCAAAATGGCTTAAGGACAACAAAGTCAAAGTATTGGAGTGGCCATCACAAAGCCCTGACCTCAATTATATAGAACATTTGTGGGCAGAACTGAAAAAGCGTGTGCGAGCAAGGAGGCCTACAAACCTGAAAAAAATAATGAAAAAAGCTTATGGAAGGCTACCCAAAACGTTTGACCCATGTTAAACAATTTAAAGGCAATGCTACCAAATACTAATTGAGTGTATGTAAACTTCTGACCCACTGGGAATGTGATGAAAAAAATAAAAGCTGAAATAAATAATTATCTCTACTATTATTCTGACATTTCACATTCTTAAAATAAAGTGGTGATCCTACCTGACCTAAGACAGGGAATTTTTTCTAGGATTAAATGTCAGGAATTGTGAAAAACTGAGTTTAAATGTATTTGGCTAAGGGGTACGTAAACTTCCGACTTCAAATGTAGATGTTCCTTTATGTTCGTGTATTTTGTTTACACTGACTGTACAAAACATTAAGAACACTTGCTCTTTCCACAACATGGAGGTGTTCCTAATGTTTTGTATACTCAGTATATCCAGGAACAATCCTCTTGTTGAGGACGGTACCTGGATATACTAAGAGGGATAACACGATCCCAGTACCTACATGATGAAACAAAATAATTGACATCCAAAATCCCAGACCTCAATGATATGGATTTGGAGCAGGGATGGAAGGTTGCAGAAGGAACTGAACCCACTGAACCTCTGTAGAGGAGGCTCTATGGCCTATGACCTGTGAAGACTAATTAAGGCATGAAATGAAGATATTCCATAGTATTCCTATAGTAGACTAAAGACTGGTGTATGGATGGGTTCACTGCAACTTGACACTGCAACTTGACACTGCAACTTGACACTGCAACCTAACACGGCAACCTCACACGGCAACCTCACACTACACTCAACAGACCAACTGAGGACTGTATTAGTCCAGTAAAAAAGCCATTCTAGTCCCTTTACTAAAAAAGCATTTGCACACTATTTTTTTATTTCCAGTGCTAAATAAAAGCTGATACAGCGCCAATTCTAAATGTACTGTGGCGTTGTTGGTGGCCTATTTGCAATTGTGATGGATTTAACTCCTCTGAGTCATCACATAGTATTTTAGGCTCACATAAGATATTCTTGTTTTCCATCATGTTTACCATCAAGGTACTGCAATGGTACTACAATAATGAATAACGGTTTTAAGAGCTCTCCTGTCTTCCCCTCATCTGGCTCCTTCTACGGGGCTTTGTAGATAGCCCCATCTAGTGGTTATAAGTGGTATTAATAAAGGTGGCAGCAGCAACTAGATCAAGCTACAGTAAGGCCTAGATTCAATCCGAACAAACGTTTACCGACGATAGCTGACACCCGCATAGCTGATGTTTTGGTGGTGTCGGAGGTGGAACTGCATTGGATCTGTCAAATCAGTGAGCAGCTGCTCTTGATCATTGTCATGAAGCCACACCCCTCCCACTCACATTACAAGTTCAGAAGGAGAAAGTGTAGGCTATGTAGAAATAAAGACGCTCAAATTGAAAATCATTCAACTAAATAATGAGGATTTCTATCAGCCCAATCGAGGTGTAGATTACATCTCATATTTCAGTGTTCACTACATGGGATTTATCTTAATGTGACTCCGTGCAGCCAATGGCAATGTCCGCTTTAGGTAGTACAATGCCAGGAGCCGCTTGTGGATTTGACAGCTCTACCTCAGTTCCACCTCCGACACCATCAAAACAACAGCTATACGGATGTCAGCTAAAGCGGATCTGATTGAATAGAGCCCTAGGATACGTTTTTTTTCTCTTTCTGAGATATTCTATGGGAACACATAGACCTACACTTGATAAACTGTATGTTGTTGTTGTGTGGTCAAGCTTCCCACGTAATATCTCTGATATGTGAAAGAAGAAGCCAAAGTTATAGACAGAGGAAATTTGTATGTAGGGACTTCCACTTCTGAAACAAGGTTTTTAAAGCTGTGATTATTTTTCCCAAGGCTTCAGTAGAATAGATCACAAGGTCAGCCACAGAGCAGTGCCCCTAACCCAAACCTTAACCCTATCATAACCTCAAGTCTAACCCTAGTCCTACAATAACCTCAACCATAACCCTAGTCCTACAATAACCTCAACCCTAACCCTAACCCTAGTCCTAAAATAACCTCAACCTAACCCTAGTCCTAACCCTAATAGATAATACACCTGAGTTGGTAGAATTCTTTATGCCATAAATATACTCTCTGTTTAACCTTACTCAAAACCTTCCATAACCTCAACCCTAACCTTAGCCCCAACCCTACCATAACCCCAACCCTAACCCTAACCCTAGTTCTAACCCTATAACAATGTCAACCCAAACCCTAGAATAACCTAAACTCTAACCCCAACTTTAAGCCTAGCCCTAACCCTTACCCGAACCCTAGTGCTAACCCTACAATAATCTCAACCCAAACCCTAGAATAACCTCAACTCTAACCCTACTCCTAGCCCTAGACCTAACCCTTACAATAATCTCAACCCTAACCCTAACCCTAGTCCTAACCCTACAATAACCTCAACCCTAACCTCAACCCTAACCCCAACCTCAACTCTTTCCCTACAATAATCTAAACCCTAACCTCAACCTTAACCCTAGTCCTAACCTAAAATCTAACCCTAGGGCTAACCCCACAATAACCTCAACCCTAGTCCTAAACCTACAATAATCTCAACCCTTAACCTTCAAATATATTCCTAACCTCATTCCTAACCCTAGCTATACAATAATCTCAACCAGATTTAGGGTTAACAATTAGCATTTCGTGGATGTTGTGGTCATGAGTGACTTGCATTAGCAAGTACATACATTTTCATACTGGTCCCCAGTTGGAGTCGAACCCACAACCCTGATGTTGCAGGAGCCACGTTCTGCCAGCTGACCACAGGACCCTAATGCTTAATAGACATGGTAATGGTTTTACTCATTCAAAAAAAGTATTAATCTCACAACAGAAAGAAACAGATCGATCTATTATATAGAAGAAATACATTTAGAAGGCCTTACACACTCGCCCACCCCTCTCCTCCCCCACCCCTCTCCTCCCCCCTCTTCTCTCCCAATTAGAAACTCCCCCATATCCTCCTTCCTCATTTTCCACCAATCAGCAGTCTCACAGATTTAGATTCAAATTCAAAAGTGACCAGAAGAACAGACACAGTCATGTACTAGCCTATAGAAATTATACTCAAAACACAGTAGAGTGAGCGACAACAGATTCAACCAATGAAAATCAAGACATAGATATTCAAGCTCTTGGAGTAGTGGGAAGGTCTTCCTCTCTCCAACTGGCTTTTTTTTAAGCACTGGGGTGCTTTCCACTAGAAGAAAATTCCCTCTGAAGAACCAGGAATACTGCGAAACGTCTGTTTTTTATTTACGGGACAACACAGCGGGTATCACATTGGACAGGGGTTTTGATAATATTATTTGATTTGTTTTTTAACTATAGAGTAATAAAAGCTGAGTTTTAATTGAAGATGTGGAGGGTTTTAGAGGTTTTAGAGTAACTGGGAGAAAAACACTCCAACTGGAGAATCTGCAATCCAACTGCAACACAGAACTTTTTTAACTGCGGATCTGAGCCCACAGAGTTTGATAACATCTACCCCAGGAGCTACAAAAAGACGCCCAGGAACTGGCTACAACATCTACAGCCTCAACCTCCATCTTCAACCCCCAGACTCAACCTCCATATTCAACCCCAGCCTCAACAACATGGCGGTGAGAACACACTCTGAGCAGTACATCGTCTTGTGCTGCTCGGACATTCAGATCTTGTAATTACAACATACACCCACCCGGTTGGTACACGCTGTCCTGTCCTCACTAGTCAAAGACACCCACCCCAAATGGTATAGGCAGCTATGCAGTCCCTTATGAGTAACGCAGCAAAGTAGCAATAGAGCCCAACAATCCCTCACAATCGGAGACTCACAACCCCCTACCAATAGTCCCACAACCCCCTCCCAGCAGACACCCACGCCTCAATCAACCTCCCCGATGAGGCTACCAGGCAAGCCTCAAAACTGTATTTTAAGTTGATACAGGCCATCCATCATAAGGAAGTCATTGATAAAGCCATTTAATCCCAAAGGTTCCCTAGTGGCATGATGAGACAGGTGAACAGACTCACCAGCTTTATCAAGACATCTTCACCCACAGATCAAGTACTACAGAACACACAGCAATGGATGAGCAACAACATGAACATATTACAAACACACTATCAGTCAATCATCCAATCAGTCACAAAACCACCCAACACATTCACCACATACACTACGTTTTAGTCATTTAGCAGACGCTCTTATCCAGAGCGACTTACAGTTAGTGAGTGCATACATTTTCATACTGGCCCCCCGTGGGAAACGAACCCACAACCCTGGCGTTGCAAGCGCCATGCTCTACCAACTGAGCTACAGGGGACATTCCCAAAAGTATGTGGACACCTTTCTTATTAGTGGATTAGGCTATATCAGCAACACCCGTTGCTAACAGGTGTATAAAATCGAGCTCACAGCCATGCAATCTCCGTAGACAAACATTGACAGTAGAATGGCCCGTACTAAAGAGCTCAGTGACTTTCAACATGGCACCGTCAAAGGATGCCACCTGTCCAACAAGTCAGTTTGTCAAATTTCTGCCCTGCTAGAGCTGCCCCAGTCAACCGTAAGTGCTGTTATTGTGAAGTGGAAACATCTAGGAGCAGCAATGGCTCAGCCGCAAAGTGGTAGGCCACACAAGCTCACAGAACGGGACCGCCGAGTGCTGAAGCACGTAAAAATTGTCTGTCCTCGGTTGCAACGCTCACTACCAAGTTCCAAACTGCCTCTTGAAGCAACATCAGCACAAGAACTGCTCATTGGGAGATTCATGAAACGGTTTTCCATGGCCGAGCAGCCGCACACAAGCCTAAGATCATCATGTGCAATGCCAAGCATCAGCTGGAGTGGTGTAAAGCTCGCTGCCATTGGACTCTGGAGCAGTGGAAACGTGTTCTCTGGAGTGATCAATCACACTTTACCATCTGGCAGTCTGACGGACGAATCTGGGTTTTGGCGGATGCCAGGAGAAAAATACCTGCCCGAATGCATAGTGCCAACTGTAAAGTTTGGTGGAGGAGGATTAATGGTCTGGGGCTGTTTTTCATGGTTCGTGCTAGGCCCCTTAGTTCCAGTGAAGGGGAATCTTAACCATACAGCATACAATGACGTTCTAGATTATTCTGTGCTTCCAACTTTGTGGCAACAGTTTGGGGAAGGCCCTTTCGTGTTTCAGCATGACAATGCCCCTGTGCACAAAACAAGGTCCATACAGAAATGGTTTGTTGAGATCGGTGTGGAAAAACTTGACTGGCCTGCACAGAGCCTTGACCTCAACCACATCGAACACCTTTGGAACGCAGACTGCGAGCCAGGCCTAATTGCCAAACATCAGTGCCCGACCTCACTAATGCTCTTGTGGCTGAATGGAATCAAGTCATTTAGCAGACGCTTTTATTCAGAGCGACTTACAGTTAGTGAGTGGATACATTTTCATACTGGCCCCCCGTGGGAAACGAACCCACAACCCTGGCGTTGCAAGCGCCATGCTCTACCAACTGCGCTACAGGGGACTGTAGCTTCCCAGAAGAGTGGAGTCTGTTATAGCAGCCAAGGTGGGACCAACTCCATATTAATGCCCATGATTTTGGAATGAGACGTTCGACGAGCAGGTGTCCACATACTTTTGGTTGGGTAGTGTAGCTGTGAGCTGGGCCGAGAAGAGAGACACACATAAACTCACACACACCACCATTACTACAGTTGAAACATTTCTGAACCTCCCCCTAGAAACTCGCCACAGACAACCCCCTAGGGCTACCCTCTTTTACCCCACCACAGAGCCACCCTTCCCTTCATCCTCGGCCTCACCCCAGCCCACAACCACATTGGCTCCCGGTCCACCGGACCCACGACAGAACCCCTGGCATACAGCCTCCGCTCAAGCCCAAGTCCAAACACAGTTGATTTCTCTGCCCATCGCCTCAGCCCCAGCTCCCTCCTCATCCTCGATAAAGGATTTCCCTCCTCTACCCAAGCTCCCTCTTCCAGCAAAGTCCCAGGCCTCTTACAAACAGTCAAACTCATTGGGGCCACGCCCTGCACTAGTCCACCGCTCTTCAACCCAGAACCCCACTCCTCAGAATCTTCCTCCTCAGACACAATCTTCCGCCCAGAGAGAGAACCGTACCTCAACCCCCTCCTTCCTCATTGCTCCTCCGCAGATAGATGTTAGCAACCTCGCCCCAACCAACTCCCCATTCCATTCTAAGAACAACACGGTGCCCATTCCCCCCTCCTCTCCCAAGTCATAAGGAGAGGAGATGATAACCCCCATCTCCACTTCTCCTCACGGCCCACAGAGATGAAACAACCCATTGACCACTCAGGACCAAAGTATTCCAAGCACTATGGGTCCCCCCTCCCCATCCCCCACCATAGACTCCAACCCTGAACTCATACCCATGAACTCATCTAATATAATCCACACCCTAGTTGAGTTCCACCCTAGGGCCTGCAGCCAGTCAGAAACCCTTGGTGTGACAGCAATAACCCCCAACCCCCAGTCAGCACTCCTACTACCAATTTGTATATAGTGAGGGGAAAAAAGTATTTGATCCCCTGCTGATTTTGTACGTTTGCCCACTGACAAAGACATGATCAGTCTATAATTTTAATGGTAGGTTTATTTGAACAGTGAGAGACAGAATAACAACAAAAACATCCAGAAAAACACATGTCAAAAATGTTATAACTTGATTTGCATTTTAATGAGGGAAATAAGTATTTGACCCCTCTGCAACACATTACTTAGTACTTGGTGGCAAAACCCTTGTTGGCAATCACAGAGGTCAGACGTTTCTTGTAGTTGGCCACCAGGTTTGCACACATTTCAGGACTGATTTTGTTCCACTCCTCTTTGCAGATCTTCTCCAAGTCATTAAGGTTTCGAGGCTGACATTTGGCAACTCGAACCTTCAGCTCCCTCCACAGATTTTCTATGGGATTAAGGTCTGGAGCTTAATGTGCTTCTTCTTGAGCCACTCCTTTGTTGGCTTGGCCGTGTGTTTTGGGTCATTGTCATGCTGGAATACCCATCCAAGACCCATTTTCAATGCCCTGGCTGAGGGAAGGAGGTTCTCACCCAAGATTTGACGGTACATGGCGCCGTCCATCGTCCTTTTGATGCAGTGAAGTTGTCCTGTCCCCTTAGCAGAAAAACACCCCCAAAGCATAATGTTTCCACCTCCATGTTTGACGGTGGGGATGGTGTTCTTGGGGTCATAGGCAGCATTCCTCCTCCTCCAAACACGGCAAGTTGAGTTGATGCCAAAGACATCGATTTTGGTCTCATCTGACCACAACACTTTCACCCAGTTCTCCTCTGAATCATTCAGATGTTCATTGGCAAACTTCAGACGGCCCTGTATATGTGCTTCCTTGAGCAGGGGGACCTTGCGGGCGCTGCAGGATTTCAGTCCTTCACGGCGTAGTGTGTTACCAATTGTTTTCTTGGTGACTATGGTCCCAGCTGCCTTGAGATCATTGACAAGATCCTCCCGTGTAGTTCTGGGCTGATTCCTCACCGTTCTCATGATCATTGCAACTCCACAAGGTGAGATCTTGCATGGAGACCCAGGCCGAGGGAGATTGACAGTTATTTTGTGTTTCTTCCATTTGCGAATAATCGCACCAACTGTTGTCACCTTCTCACCAAGCTGCTTAGCAATGGTCTTGTAGCCCATTCCAGCCTTGTGTAGGTCTACAATCTTGTCCCTGACATCCTTGGAGAGCTCTTTGGTCTTGGCCATGGTGTAGAGTTTGGAATCTGATTGATTGATTGCTTCTGTGGACAGGTGTCTTTTATACAGGTAACAAGCTGAGATTAGGAGGACTCCCTGTACATCTGGCGCCTCAATACACCCACCCCACCCCAGTCCAAACCCCAGCCACAACCCCAGCACCAACCCCCACCCCCAGCAACCCTACAGAAACCGTCATATCATAAAGCCAGACCAAAATGCAAGGTGCTGGATTGGAATTTCCAGGGAAACAAACCAATACTGGTGTTGGGAGACTCCAATGTGAACAGAATCCCTCCATTCCACATGACAAACATACAAGTCGACAGCTACCCCGGTGCAACTTTATACCTTTTCACCAAGGTCCTGGAGAAAATACCAGCTCAGTGGTGCTCTCAGTGGGCATAAACAATAAGGATAATGACCCATACATTGCATCAATGCACAAGGAAGGCAGAGCCATTTCCCCCAACGCAATTACCTTCGTCCCCAATTATTAACCACTCACACCTCCTTTCCCAAGATTAGAAACGAAATCTTCACGTCATTAATGGTTACATCACCACACATAGTCCATTCCTCCTGGAGATACCCCACTACACATTTCACACTACAACAGACCTCACACTTTGGACAACAACCACAGCAGACTTCATTTTAAAGAATTGGTGTGATCAGCTAAATTTAGAATAGGTTCTACACACATTTTGAACCACCCTAGCCACACCACTTTGACTTCTCCCCAACCCCATTCCCTCTCCCCCTCTCTTCCTCCCCCAGTTCCTTCCTTAGATCCTACAGCAGATGGGGCAGTTTCCTCTTCCTTATCCCACATCATGAACTTGTCAGTCTTTTCAACTTATAGCAGCACAACTCCTGGAGAGAGGGTTGTCCTTCATTCCCCGTCCCATCAAATTCGACAGGGAGGAACTTCATAGTGACTCCCACAAATACCATAGACAATTTAAACATTTTAACTATTTTGACTATCAGACAAATGACAACTACTTACCATTCACCCTTCCTTCCACCTGGGAAGATGGGAGGGTCCAGAATCTAATCAGAACAGACCAAGACACCTTTCACAACTACCATACCCAGGCAGATAGACAGGACAACCTCACTCACATAGAAAGACAAGCCATACAAGAACTTATAAACAACCCTCAAAAAATATTGAAACCAGCAGACAAGTGATCCAAAACAGTGATCCTAGACAAGCATCAATACACATGATGCAAACAGACAGTTATCCAACACCAAGTACAATGTACCAATAGAAAACAGCCTACAACCACAGACTCAGACTAAGCTACTTAGAATCATACAAACACTTCATGATAAACTGTACATCACTAAGAAACAGCAAGACTTTATATTTGGACCAGACACCCCACGACCCAGACTGTTTTACCTACTTTGTAAAATTCACAAAGAACCAGACACCTGGACAATTCCACATGAAGTTCCTCCTGGCAGGCCCAGCGTATCAGACTGCAATAGTGAATCGTACAACATAGCTCAATATATTGACCATCATATCAACCCTTTCTCCACTAGACACCCCAGCTATTTCAGAGACACTTATTACTTTCTTGAGAAGATTAAACCCATAGTTGTTCCCTCCCAAAACATATATATTCACCCTTGACATTGATAGCTTATACACCTAAATAAATACAGCAACAGGAATACAGACTGTCAGAAGTCTTTTCCACGGACACCCAGATAGGAATAGACCAGACAATGAATTACTACAATTATTAGACAATAGCCTCACACACAATGATTTTATATTTAATGATATACACTACTTACAGGTGGAGGGAACAGCTATGGGGAAGAAATGTACCCCTGCATATGCAAACATCTACATGGCTGAATGGGCACTGGCCAAGTGCCCACATCAACCCACATTTTATTACCGTTTCTAGACGACATCATAGGAGCCTGGCCTCATGACATCCAACTATTCACTGAATTCATCAGCATTCTATATAGTCACCACCCATCCATTAAGGTTAAATACACAATAGCTCCATGTGAAGTACATTTCTTGGATACCACAGTCTTCTTTAATCCGATAAACCAATCCCCAAAAACATTACTCACTAAAGTTTATTTCAAACCAACACATACACATGCTCTATTCCATAACCACAGTTATCATCCCAAACATACATTTAAAGATATAGTCAAATCACAAATCATACGGTTCCATAGAATATCCTCCTGCAAACAGGATCTGGAAAAAGCAATTCAAACACTATTTCATGCATTTAGACAGAGAGGCTACTCCAAACGATATCTCAGAATCATGAAAAACAGCACATTGGTGGCCCTCTCTCCCATTCAGCCAACACACTCACAAAACACAAGTCGGTCCATCTCTCTTTCTGACCCCAACTTTCATGACAGAGGTTCTGGAGGCACTGCCAAATCCCCCCCCTTCCCCTGACCTTAACCCTGACCCCAACCTTAACCCTTACCCTAACCTGGGTTCGTATCCTACCCCTAACCCCATCCCCACCTCTAACCCCATCCCCACCTCTAATCCCATCCCCACCCTACTTTTACTGAGGTTCTTAAGAGGCAATCTAGTGAATTTTAAATTCAAAAGGCACTCGCACATCTGAGCTATCTTTTTAGCAGGTGCCTGGTAACAGTTGAATAAGATGAGAAAAAAAGAGGAAACCCGCACACTGCTCTTGATAGTTTCACTGCTCTGTAAGAAGCTTTACATATCGGCCTCAAGGCCTTCGTCAGAGCTTTGGTGAGTTTTTTAAATTAGCACCCTTATGTAGACATAGCTCCACCAACATCCGTTCCACGCATCGAATGGGGTTAGAGTCGAGGGAAGTGCAAACAAATATAACAATGTGCATTTCATAAATATTCTAATACAGTGTATACATAAAACGTATTAAACACGTCTGTAAAACTATAATGAGGACATGACCCACTAAGCAAGTTTTCATATATCATTGGGTACAGCGCAAGAAAAACATCAGAGTAATCTGTAATGGGGGCATTAATTCATATTCACATTTACAACATAACATACATAGGCATTTTATCATTAAGACCTTTAGGAAATAATGTCTGGAGGGTGAAAATCCCAAAACATTCTCTTTTGCTCAGAGTATTATTTATATCACCTCCCCTGTCTGATATCTTAACTTTCTCTGTGCCACAAAATCTAAAGGTAGAAATGTCATGTTTTAGGTCATTAAAATGTACTGTGCATTTATAACTACCATTCAGATGAGGGCGTAAAACAGCCTGGCTGATTTCCTTTTATGGCTGGCAGTTGGCATGGACCCATTTATCGCGTAAATTGCGACGTCTCCTATATACAATAAGTGGTGGATTCTTAAAGTCAGCTGGCAAGGCTGGGTCTGATGATAAAACATGCCAGTGTTTCTTGACAGCATATCCCACTTTTCGCGAGTTCAAAGTATATGTGGTGGTAAACATTACAGAGTGTTCTTTAGCCCTAGTGGGTCTTTTTTTGGAGCAGTTCATCTCGTGTTTAACCCATTACCAAATTAAGAGCTTCATCCACACATTTTCGAGAGTAGCCTCTTCTTAGAAACCTATTGCGCATATCTGCTGCTTTTTCTAGATAGTCCTCTTTGGAGTGGCATATACGGCGCAGTCTGAAAAACTGGCTTCTTGGAAAACTTGCTTAGTGGGTCATGTTTTACAGACGTGTTTTATGTATACACTGTATTAGAATATTTATGAAATGCACATTGTTATATTTGGTAGCACTTACTTGTTTTCCCTCGACTCTAACCCCATTCGATGCGTGGAACTGATGTGGGTGGGGCTATGTCTACATAAGGGTGCTAATTAAATAACTCACAAAAGCTCTGACGAAGGCCTTGAGGCTGATACGTAAAGCTTATTAAAGAGCAGTGATACTATCAAGAGCAGTGTGCAGGTTTCTTCTTTTATTTTCTAATCTAGTGAATTTTAAAAGGTACTATACCGGAGTCGCTCGAGTTCCTTCAGGTCTTCAGGAGGCCTTGTAGCGTAATTTAATAGGTACTACATCTGAGTCAGTAGAAGTTTATAGCATTATATTGGAGGGGCACACAATAATAGGCCTGCGCACCACAAGACAAACCAGTCTCTTTGTAACCCTACCCTAACTCAAAACCTAACCCCAACCCTAACCCTAGTCCTAACCCTACCATAACCACAACCCTAACCCTAATTCTAATTGAACCGTCGTAGGTGACCCATCTGAGCTCTCGGCCTCAATTGATCCCTCAAGCAAACAATTGCCCAATGTTCTCCCACCCTCTCCAGACCAGACTGACTTGCAATATGCAGACAGTTGCAATAGGCCCTTGCAACCCAAGGTTTGATTCCATCACAAACAGATAAACAAACCTAACCTCAACCCTAACTCTATCCTAACCTCAACCCTAACCCTACCCTAATCAAATGACACCTCAAGTGGGTGAGATTTGCCTACAGTAATTCAGTCAATCTCCCTCTGTCACTATCTCTGTCATCTCTCTGTCACTTCATGCAAAATACATGTCATAATTTTGTACAGTAACTGAAACATCTGTTCTCCCTCTAGCCCCGTATGGTCCCCCACAGGATGTGAAGCCTGAAGCACTTTCCGCCCACAGTATCAGATTCACATGGAGGGTACCTTGCTCTCTTGACCTATTGTTAACTGAGGCCGGGCCATCGTTTACATGACACAATTTCTTTTGTCTTTTTGGATTCAATTGTCTTGTCCTCTTCCCCATGCAGTCCCCCGAGCTGACCCTCCAGAACGGGCTGATCCGGGGCTACCCACTCCACTACGGTGAGTACAGTCCCCAGGAACAGGCTTCCTGTCAGAGTGATGTATCTGATGGATGGAGGAGAGAGCTTCACCATGAACAACCTGCATGAGGCAACAGAGTACAGTGTGGCACTGCGCACCATTAACAGTGCAGGCCTTGGGTCCTCTTCACAGGAGCTTGTCTGCACCACACTCAATAATGGTAAGGAGAGGGTTAGCTTTTAGTGGGTTCCTAAGGAAAATATATATCTGAATTAGTTATGTGCAGGCTGGCAGAATTTAGGAATTAGGAATGGAATGTAGTAACTCTTTCAGTAACACTCTCAACTCTGTCCTGATCTTCTTTGTCAGATGATCAACAAAAGACCACAACAATGCAAGCAACAACAGAGGTTCTGACTGGTAATATCACCTAGTGCAAGATGAGATTGTTTTAGATTCTGACTATTAGAAAACTAAACTGCAGATGAATTGACTTGCCATTGGTTGCTATTGACTACATTTACCTGTAATGTCTTTCAAGAACATTCAACCTCAACCATTGAGACTGCAACTTCTTCAACTGAGACATGGGTGCTTGTCACTGCCAGTCCTACTCCAGGTAGTGTGTTACTTTTCACACCCCACTCAAACAATGGACTCACACTTATACAATATAACCCAAAACAAAGCCCAAAACACTCACTTGTTACAACAACTAATCTATTCCTCAAAAAACTGAAAAAGGCAACATGAATATGTAAGTATCTAAAGTGATCAATATCCTACAGACCTTCTATGTAATCTACAGTTCTACAAGATGTATAGCACAAACCCAGTAAGCACAAGACATGAAAAGAGATGTATTTTCAACGTATTTTCAGCGTTATAGGGAAGTAAACTTACTGCTCTGTAAGTACATGAGCAAGCACTTTGATGCTACATGATCTGTCATCTCTCCCTCATTCAGACGATGGAAGATCAACAATGTCCTTTAGGGACTCTGAGCCAGCACCGTAGACACCACTTGGATGTTAGAATACCCATTAAGATGATTAGGTAAGCACAGTGTAAATGATGTAAGATGACATTGATATGAAAGAAGAGGACATTGATATGATATTGCAATACATTTTAATCATATGTACAATAGACAGGTTGGTTGTTTAGCAACAAAACCGACGCATGCAGAACTATGGGGCAAAACAGGCAGAGTTGGCTTAAATTGTTGACAACATTTAAACTATATTTAGTCTTGAAAACATAAATACATTTGCCCAATGAGCACTTGTTGTCTCTCAATTACATTGTTACAGTTGTTGGTTAGCTAGCTAGCAAATTTTTCCACATTAGCATTGACATGAAATCAATCAAAACACTTCTAGAATCAGTCAAAACAGCTCTAAACAACACATGATAAAACTAGCTGAAACAAGCCACCTACGACTCCTCACATGGCAGCATCTTGTCGTATAGCTGTCTGACCGTTCAGAATCATAAAGCACGGCTTCCAGTCACATCGATGTTCACGCATCATGTTCCTGACTTTGTCAACCAACCTGTCTATAGAGGTAGGAAAGTATTTATGTCTCACATTGAAAAAGGATCAGCTGCAATGTAAATAATTAAACAAATCAAATCAAATGTTATTTGTCACATGCGCCGAATACAACAGGTGTAGACCTTACCGTGAAATGCTTGCTTACAAGCCCTTAACAAACAAAGTGTAACGATCCCGGCAGTCTGAGTCGGGTCCTGTCTGTGGACTAGTTTTTCTGCTCGTGATCTCCAGTTTCCCGAGGGTTCTGGAACGCTCCGGGGAGCTCTCTTGATTTCCGCACCTGCATCCCATCAGCAATCTGCACACCTGGTCCTGATCATCACCCTTCTTAGGCTCTGGCCTAACATCCATTCCCTGCCGGATCGTTAGCCATGAACAGTAGGTTTACCAGAGTATCAGTCTTAGAGCTTCTAGCGTTAGTTTTGTTGTTTTTGCACCTTGTTGGTTTGTTGTTTATTTACCTCCGTTTTGTTCCATCTGCAGTCACTCGTCCGGAACCTTCATCCAACCTCTGCCTGGTGGTCGGCGGCTGCGAACCTGCGATGTGGATCAACCACTGCACCCCCAACAACTAATCAACTCCGCCCGCTCTGTTCCCTGGATTATTCAGCATCACTCTTGAATTTGTAAATAAACACTCACCTTCGTTTCAACTTACCTTGTCCTGGTCTGCTTCTGGGTTCTGGCTCTTTAATCGTGACAGAACGATCCGGCCAGTAATGAACCCAGCGGACCTGGACTCTGTTCGCCATGCCATTACCCATCAGGAGAAGATGTTGGGCCATCACAGCACGGTACTACAGGAGATCGCGTTGTCAGTTCGGAACCTTTCTACCGGTCTGACGGGAGGTCAGAACCAACGCAAGTTTCCGGTGGAGGATCCACTACGGTTTTCACCCATCTCGCCTGCCGCTTCTGGAGCTGTGTCCTTCCGTGAGCCCAAGGTTCCGACGCCGGATAAATATGAGGGGAAGCTGGGACGATGCCGTTCCTTCCTTATGCAGTATGGATTAGTGTTCGATCTACAGCCCTACTCTTATGCCACAGACAAGGCTAGGATAGCCTTTGTGATTGAGTTGCTGCGTGGTCGAGCGCTGGAGTGGGCTTCAGCCGTTTGGGAACGACAGGATCCCTGCATGGCTTCATACCAGGGGTTCACGGCCGAGATGAGGAAGCTCTTCGACCATTCCGTCCGAGGGAGGGACGCAGCTAGACGCCTGTTTCGCTTCGCCAAGGAACTGCAGCGTGGCCGACTTCGTGATCGAGTTCAAGACGTTGGCTGTGGAGAGTGGGTGGAATGAGGAGTCTCTGCAAGCGGCCTTTTACAGGGTCTGTCGGAGCAGCTCAAGGATGAGTTGATCTCCTATCCGAGCCTAGTGACCTGGACAGCTTGGTAGCCTTGTCTATTCGGGTGGATAATCGAGTCCGAGAGCGAAGGAGGGAGAAGCAAGGGGTTCCGTCCAACCGATCAGCTTCTCAGGTTCCAGTCGGGTCGGGGATTGGATCAGAATACGTCGATCATCGGCCACCACACAGGATTAGTGGAGAGGTTCTGTCTCCCGATTCTGAACCCATGCAAGTGGGGCGGCACGGGTTAACCAAGGAGGAGCGCCAACACAGACGTAGGACTAACTGTTGCCTCTACTGTGGTGGTTCGGTACATTACCTCGCCACTGGTTCCCGGCGGTCGTCAAACTGCGCCGCTCGCTAAAGTTGGGAGGACTTTTAGCGAGCCAGTTTCGACCTCTCAATACCTCTGTCAGACCCCGTTTCCCGGCTACCCTTATGAACAGGAATCAGAGCTTAGCGATTAACGCTTTTATCGATTCAGGTGCCGATGGAAGCTTTCTAGATGCCGAGTTGGTGGAACAGCTGGGGCTTTCCAAGGAGCAATTGCCGGAAGCCATTGAAGCTACCACTCTGGGCGCGGCAGTAGTCTGGCACGTATCACGATGAGGACTGAACCGGTTAAGATGCTGTTGTCGGGAATCATTCTGAGATGATTTCATTCTTCATTCTGCCGTCTTCCCATGTTCCTCTGGTCCTTGGATACCCCTGGCTGAAGGAACACAATCCCACGTTCGATTGGGTGACGGGCAAGGTAACGAGTTGGAGCCTTGATTGTCATGCTAACTGTCTCAAGACTGCCTGTTCCCATTCGGTTCCCAGTCAGGTGATTGAGGCTAACCCCCAGATTTGTCCCTGGTTCCCGAGACATATCACCGATTTGGGGAAAGTTTTCAGTAAGCAGAAGGCTCTGTCACTCCCCTCCCCACCGACCATATGGTTGTGCCATCAACCTGTTCCCTGGAGCTGTCTACCCCAAGGGAAGGTTATACAGTATCTCCCGACCTGAACGTGAGGCTTTGGAGACCTACATCAAGGAGTCCCTAGCTGCTGGTCTCGTTCGTCCCTCGTCATCACCCCCTGGGGCAGGATTCTTCTTTGTGGGTAAGAAGGATGGCTCTCTTCGACCGTGTATTGATTATCGGGGGTTGAATGACATCACGGTCAAGAACAAGTATCCCCTGCCCTTGATGAGTTCTGCCTTCGACTCCTTACAGGGTGCTACGGTGTTCACCAAGCTAGACCTACGACCAATGCGTATCACATGGTCCGGATCAGAGAGGGGACGAGTGGTTGACGGGGGTTTCAATACACCGATGGGTCACTTCGAGTATCAGGTGATGCCGTTTGGACTGACCAATGCTCCAGCGGTATTCCAGAGTATGGTGAACGACGTCCTGAGAGATATGATCGGTCTCTTTGTGTTTGTTTACCTGGATGACATTCTGATCTTCTCGAAGGAACCTTCCCGACCACGTCCAGCATGTCCGGCAGGTTCTGCAGCGATTGTTGGAGAATCGCCTGTTCGTGAAGGCCCGAGAAGTGCGAGTTTCACGCCCACACGACATCCTTTCTCGGGGTACATCATCTCCAGGGGAGAGATTAGGATGGACCAGGAGAAGGTTAGAGCGGTTCTGGAATGGGCCCAGCCCGGTACGAGATTGCAGCTCCAGAGATTTTTGGGGTTTGCGAATTTCTACCGCAGATTCATCCGGGGATTACAGCCGTGTGGCCGCTCCGTTAACTGCCTTGACTTCCAGTATCAGGACCTTCAGGTGGAATCCGGAGGCGGATCGAGCGTTTCTGGATTTGAAGAGGCGATTCACCAACGCACCGATTCTCTCTCAACCGGACACGGCCCGTCAGTTCGTCGTTGAAGTGGACGCGTCTGATGTGGGAGTTGGCGCCATCCTGTCGCAGCGATGCTCCACGGACAGTAAACTCCATCCCTCGCCTACTACTCTCGTCGCCTTTCGCCTGAGAGAGGAATTACGGTGTGGGTAACCGGGAGCTTCTCGCGGTGAAACTTGCTTTGGAGAGGTGGCGCCACTGGTTGGAGGGGGCGGAGCAACCGTTTATTGTCTGGACTGACCACAAGAATCTTGCTTACGTGCAATCGGTTAGACGTCTCAACTCCCGTCAGGCCAGGTGGTCGTTGTTTTTCGGACGATTCAATTTTTCCCTGACGTTCCGACCTGGATCTAAGAACGGCAAGGCGGACGCCTTGTCCCGGATGTTCTCCAAGACGGAGGAGAGTGGGTCCAAGACCGAGACAATTCTCCCCCGGAACTGCGTCGGTGGAGCAGTTATGTGGAAGATTGAGGAGGAGGTGATGGCGCCTCGGACTCAGCCCGGTCCCGGTAACGGTCCACCCGGTCGGTTGTTTGTGCTTGAGTCGGTTCGTCCTGCTGTCCTCAAATGGTCCCACGCCAGCAAGATGGCTTGTCACCCTGGCGTGGCTCGGACGATGGCGTTTCTTCGCAGACGTTTTTGGTGGCCTGCCATGGCCGAGATACTCGGGGTTTTGTTGCTGCCTGTCCAGTGTGTGCGCAGAATAAGAGTACCAATCGGCCCAGCTCTGGACTACTTCACCCCCTTCCTATTCCCCGCCACCATGGTCGCATCTGGCCCTGGACTTCACTGGGTTGCCCGCTTCTGAGGGGAACACGGTCTTCTGACTATCGTGGACAGATTCAGCAAGTTCGCCCACTTTGTGCCAATTGCCAAGCTTCCCTCTGCCTCGGAGACGTCCGAGATCCTGGTTAGGGAGGTTTTCAGGGTCCCACGGTTTGCCCAGTGATATCGTTTCCGACCGTGGCCTCAGTTTACCTCTGCTGTCTGGAAGTCCTTCTGTTTGGCCATTGGAGCTACAGTCAGTCTCACATCTGGTTTTCACCCCCAAATCCAATGGTCAGGCGGAGAGAGCCAACCAGAAGATGGAATCCCCGCTACGCTGCCTGGTCTCTTCCAACCCCACCTCCTGGGTCTCTCAGTTGCCTTGGGTTGAGTATGCCCACAATACTCTCCCTACATCTGCCACTGGGATGTCTCCCTTCCAGTGCCTGTATGGCTACCAACCTCCCTTGTTCCCTTCTCAGGAGAAGGAGCTCTCAGTGCCCTCTGTTCAGGCCCATATTCCGTGCCACCGCGACCTGGCATCGGGCCAGAAAGGCACTCCTTAGAGTTTCGGACCGGTATCACCCAGGCGATCGTGGCGGATCCCCGCTCCCACCTATACCATCGGAGATAGGGTCTGGTTGGCACACGGGATCTTCCGTTCTGATTCGAGTCTAGGAAGTTGTTACCAGGAAGTTCATTGGTCCGTTTGTGGTGGAGAAGTGATCAATCCAGTGGCAGTTCGACTCAAACTACCGCGGGACGCTCAGAGTCCATCCCACCTTTCATGTCTCCTGCCTCAAGCCTGTTTTCCTCAGTCCTCTGTTGCCTCCCTCCACCTCCTCCTCCTCCTCCTCGGATGATCGGAGGTGGTCCTGCCTACACGGTGCGACGCATCATGGATTCCAGACGGGCGGGGCCGGGGTTTCCAGTTATCTCGTGGACTGGGAGGGGTATGGTCCTGAAGAGAGGTTATTCACCGCGCGCGACAGATCCTAGATGCTGACCTCATCCGTGACTTCTACCGCCTCCATCCTGGCGCTCCGGGAGTCCGCCCGGTGGCGTTCGTCGGGGTACTGAACGATCCCGGCAGTCTGAGTCGGGTCCTGTCTGTGGACTAGTTTTTCTGCTCGTGATCTCCAGTTTCCCGCGAGGGTTCTGGAACGCTCGGGGAGCTCTCTTGATTTCCGCACCTGCATCCCATCAGCAATCTGCACACCTGGTCCTGATCATCACCCTTCTTAGGCTCTGGCCTAACATCCATTCCCTGCCGGATCGTTAGCCGCGAACAGTAGGTTTACCAGAGTATCAGTCTTAGAGCTTCTAGCGTTAGTTTTGTTGTTTTTGCACCTTGTTGGTTTGTTGTTTATTTACCTCCGTTTTGTTCCATCTGCAGTCACTCGTCCGGAACCTTCATCCAACCTCTGCCTGGTGGTCGGCGGCTGCCCGAGCCATGATGGGATCAACCACTGCACCCCAACAACTAATCACCGCCGCCGCTCTGTTCCCTGGATTATTCAGCATCACTCTTGAATTTGTAAATAAACACTCACCTTCGTTTCAACTTACCTTGTCCTGGTCTGCTTCTGGGTTCTGGCTTTGTAACTCGTGACACAAAGCAGTTTTAAGAAAATAGAGTTAAGAAAATATTTACTAAATAAACACAAAAAAAACACAATAAAATAACAATAATGAAGCTATATACATGGGGTACCGGTACCGAGTCAATGTGCGGGGATACAGGTTAGTCAAGGTAATTTGTACATAGATAGGGATAAAGTGACTATGCATAGATAATAAACAGCGAGTAGCAGCAGTGTGAAAACAAAGGTGGGGAGTGTCAATGCAAATAGTCTGGGTGGCCATTTCATTAATTGTTCAGCAGTCTTATGGCTTGGGGGTAGAAGCTGTTAAGGAGCCCTTTGGACCTAGAGTTGGCGCTCCGGAGAGAACAGTCTATGACTTGGGTGACTGGAGTCTTTTACAATTTTTTGGGCCTTCCTCTGACACCGCCTGGTATAGAGGTCCTAGATGGCAGGAAGCTTGGCCCCAGTGATGTACTGGGCTGTACACACTAACATGTTAATAGATTCTTGCTTCTAGCTTGTAGATTGTCTGACTCTTTCTTGCTGAACACGAGTCCAGTCATTATCAACAATTCAATTGACCACAGCACATTTACCTTATTAATACTCCAATTATATATACAATGTCTAGCCATTCCATAACCAGCTGGGGGGGCTAGAGACACACGGATGTATGAGCGGGGACATTCCAGTACTCAGCCCACTATCTCACAGAGGCTGCATGCATTCCTCCAGGGACCAGCTCTCTGAGGCTCTCTGAGGCTCTCTGAGGTGCTGAAGCCTGGTGGTTTTCCACCCATCTGTCCTGTAAATCTCTTAATTGGTGTAATTAATGTGCTGGAAGTTGAGATGTGATACCTCTGTGGAGCCAGGCTCAGGCAGCAGCTGTTACTGAGGGAGTTCCCCACCAACGGGGGAGCGGAGGGGGGATACCCACCCAGGCCTCTCCCTCTTCCAGTCCCTCAGCCCCCCTGTGGGGAACACATGGTGGAGTTAGGGATGAATGGATAGAGGGATGGATGTTCTCACTGCCAGATAATCAGGGTTTCCCATAGATGTTTTTTATTTTCTTTGACGGGACATATGCTTTTCAATCATCCCTCTGTGTAGGTTAGTTTCTGAGTGTGAACAGAGTCAAAAAGCTATAAGCTGGACCATGCTACTCAAGGCCATGGGGGGAATCCCATACACGTGTATTCCAGCTAGAACATGGACCATGGCAGTCAAAGAAGCACATGTTGTATGATTAGTGCCAAGAGTTTGTTTGGCTGAGCAGGAAAATCCCCACTGTTATCCATAGCAGTACAACACTACAGCCCTCACTCTGGCCTAAACACATCTCTCCTCTCTGCCTGATGACTTCCTCCATATCTGTCTCTGTCTGTGTAGTTTTCTCTCTCTCTCTCTCTCGTTCTCTCTCGTTCTCTCTTGTTCTCGTTCTCTCTCGTTCTCTCTTGTTCTCGTTCTCTCTCGTTCTCTCTTGTTCTCGTTCTCTCTCGTTCTCTCTTGTTCTCGTTCTCTCTCGTTCTCTCTCTCTCTCGTTCTCTCTCTCTCTCGTTCTCTCTCGTTCTCGCTTGTTCTCGTTCTCTCTCGTTCTCTCTTGTTCTCTCTCTCTCATTCTCTCTCGTTCTCTCTCTCTCTCATTCTCTCTCTCGTTCTCTCTCTCTCTCTTTCTCTCTCTCTCTCGTTTTCTCTCTCTCTCTCTCTCTCTCTCTCTGTCTCTCTGTCACTCTGTCTCTCTCTCTCTCTCTCTCGTTCTCTCTCTCGTTCTCTTTCTCTCGTTCTCTCTCGTTCTCTCTCTCGTTCTCTCTCTCTCTCGTTCTCTCTCGTTCTCTCTTGTTCTCGTTCTCTCTCGTTCTCTCTTGTTCTCGTTCTCTCGTTTCTCTCTCTCTCGTTCTCTCTCTCTCGTTCTCTCTCGTTCTCTCTCGTTCTCTCTCGTTCTCTCTCTCTCTCTCTCATTCTCTCTCTCTCTCTCGTTCTCTCTCTCTCTCTCGTTCTCTCTCTCTCTCGTTTTCTCTCTCTCGTTTTCTCTCTCTCGTTTTCTCTCTCTCTCTCTCTCTCTCTCATTCACTGACCTGTCAAAGCTAGACAAACACACAGTACATTGGTCATCCCTCTGCCCTGGGTCCATCCCTCCTTTCTTCCATCCCTCCATCCCAACCCTGTTAATTACGCTGATGAATGGTAGATAAACAGAGTAATTGGGGGAAAGATTTGATGCTGTTGAATTCACATTCATATAGATTACAGGGAGCTTTGATTGATCATTGCGCCACCAGCTTATGGAGTCTTGGCCCCCCTTATCCTTGCCTGGCCCCCATGGCCCCTCTAGGCCCCTGCCTGACACCCAATCAAACCAGAGATGAAGAAACAGAAGGATAAGATGAGAAATACAAACACTCACCATTTAGTTGGATAACAACCCCACCATTAGCTGCTCCTTCTTAATACTGCCTCAGTCCCAGCCCATCTAACCCCTTCTTAACACTGACTCAGTCCCAGCCCATCCAACCCCCCTTCTCAACACTGCCTCAGTCCCAGCCCATCTAACCCCTTCTTAACACTGCCTCAGTCCCAGCCCATCCAATCCCCCTTCTCAACACTGATGGAGTGTCATTAGGGCTTTGTCTTTACTCGCTTGTCTATATCGAAGAAGTGCATTACATGTTTCTGTGTATAATTATCTGTGTGTGCGTTTGTGTTGATGTAACCAACCTTAGCCAGATGAAACGCTGTGCACATCATTGAAGGTCAGACATAACAGTTACCATGGAGACAATCGCCAAGTTAGACTAAACCGGGCGGAACTTGTTCTCGTCTATCTCCTCCCCCTATGGACTGCCATCAAGAAGTGTGTGTGTGATCTGTAATATACTGCCTCCCTGTGGTTCAGAACACATTCTCAGGTTTTGTTGCTCTGAAAAAAAAGCTCTATTCAATCAAACTTGGAATGCAGCGTACAAACAATAGTGTATGAACACATCCCCTTTTAACCACAAAATTGTTTGGGTGTTCAGAGTTCATTATATGTGTGTCTATTTCTGTGTGTGGTGCGGTCGCAACTGGGGAGAAGAAACTCTGGAGTTCTCTTATCAACCTAGGCTATCAGCACACATGGATTAAAAGGGTTCATGAAAAATTCAGGGAGTTACGGTTCAAAAGAAGGCCATGCTTTCGGGTAACTTCACACATCAAAAGCCCCAAAATACTTCTGCTTTTCTACAGTGGGTTAAGTGAGAGTGTTGTGAGGGGATTTAATTATTGTAATAGACTGCAGTGTGATGTGGATAAACCATCTGGGACATGGACATGTAGGCAGTTATATCAGCGGTTTATGAGCGTGTGTCTGTGTTGTGTGTGTGTGTGTGTTTATGACTGTGTGTGCGTGCGATCGAGTGAACAAGTGTGCGTCTATGAACACGTAACTACACTGAGTGTACAAAACGTTAGGAAAACACGCTCTTTCCATGATATAGACTAACCAGGGGAATCCAGGTGAAAGCTATGATCCCTTATTGATGTCACCTGTTAAATCCACTTCAATCAGTGTAGATGAAGGGGAGGAGACAGGTTAAAGAAGGATTTTTAAGCCTTGAGACAATTGAGACATGGATTGTGTATGTGTGCCATTCAGAGGGTGAATGGGCAAGACAAAATATGTAAGTGCCTTTGAACGGGGTATGGTAGTAGGTGCCAGGCACACCGGTTTAAGTGTGTCAAAAACTGCAACGCTGCTGGGTTTTTCATGCTCAACAATTTCCCATGTGTATCAAGAATGGTCCACCACCCAAAGGTCATCCATCCAACTTGACACAACTATGGGAAGCTTTGGAGTCAACATGGGACAGCATTCCTGTGGAACACTTTTGACACCTTGTAGTCCATACCCTGACAAATTGAGGCTGTTCTGATGGCAAAAAGGTGTGCAACTCAATATTAAGGTGTTCTTAATGTTTGTATACTCTGTGTATATGAACCTTCTCAAGGCTCTAGTTTCCATAGAAACAGTTGCAAGTTTTTATTGATGTGGTTTGTCAAATAGTCAACAAAAATGTTTTTCCTTTCGGCAATCACTGAAGAAAGAAATAGATATACTGACATGCTTCTTACTTCCCTTAGCATAGACATAATCCTTAAAGACGTTTTTATAAACCATATCTCAAACCATTGATATCACATGCCTCTTCTCATTCCAATAGCATCAAGTCTAATGTCTTTAAAACATGATGTAGATCTGCTTAGGGTTTCTCCAAACCTGCCCTCCAGGCATTATTGGGAGCATTGGGCAAAGGGCTGTCTGGATGGAAGACCTGGATAGAATGGGAGTGGGGATGATGGAAGACCTGGATAGGATGAGAGGGGATGATGGAAGACATGGATAGAATGGGAGTGGGGATGATGGAAGACCTGGATAGAATGGGAGTGGGGATGATGGAAGACCTGGATAGGATGGGATTGGGGATGATGGAAGACCTGGATAGAATGGGAGTAGGGATGATGGAAGACCTGAATAGGATGGGAGTGGGGATGATGGAAGACCTGGATAGAATGGGAGTAGGGATGATGGAAGACCTGGATAGGATGGGAGTGGGGATGATGGAAGACCTGGATAGAATGGGAGTAGGGATGATGGAAGACCTGGATAGAATGGGAGTAGGGATGATGGAAGACCTGGATAGGGTGGGGGTGGGGATGATGGAAGACCTGGCTAGGATGGGAGTGGGGATGATGGAAGACCTGGATAGAATGGGAGTAGGGATGATGGAAGACATGGATAGGATGCGAGTGGGGATGATTGAAGACCTGGATAGAATGGGAGTAGGGATGATGGAAGACCTGGATAGGATGTAAGTAGGGATGATGGAAGACCTGGATAGAATGGGAGTAGGGATGATGGAAGACCTGGATAGGGTGGGAGTAGGGATGATGGAAGACCTGGATAGGGTGGGAGTAGGGATGATGGAAGACCTGGATAGGGTGGGAGTAGGGATGATGGAAGACCTGGATAGGGTGGGAGTAGGGATGATGGAAGACCTGGATAGGATGGGAGTGGGGATGATGGAAGACCTGGATAGGGTGGGAGGTAGAGATTGGATCAGTGATCAGATGAACTGCCTGGTTTGGCAGGCGTGATAGATGATCTGCGTCATCATTGATTTGATATGTGTCTATGTTTTCTTTGGCAATGTATGTGGTAACACTTTCCATGCCAATAAAGCCATTTGAATTAGAATTTGAGAGAGATGGGGAGAGGGAAAGAGACAGACAGAGAGAGGGAGGGGGGGTGGTAATCTCATTACAGGATTAGTGTGTGTTATTAACGAGGCCCAGACACCGCACTCTCATTCTCTCCTCTCCTCATTCTCTCCTCTCTTCATTCTTCATTCTTCTTTCCTCTCTCTCTCTCTCTCTCTCTCTCTCTCTCTCTCTCTCTCTCTCTCTCTCTCTGAGCTGGTAATGCTGCTTGTGTTCTCCATCTCCTCTTCATGCAGGCTCTGGCTCTGGCCTGCGGCGCTGGGTTATGAGTTATGAGTTATTTTTGTAATATTCTTGCCACATTCTTTGGGAGGGAGAAAAATGATCCACAAATGATCCTCTGATTGTGTGTGTGTATGTGTGTGCGCCCGCATGTGTGCATGCATGCGTGTGTGTAACTGCATACGTACTTGTGTGTGTGTGTGTGTGTGTTTGGCAGGAAGCCCGCTGAAATATAGCTATTCGTTGTTGAACAAACAAAACATTTGTCTCAAGTCTCGCATCACCTCAGGGAAGGATGGATCTGTGGAAATATGCCTTGTGTTGTGTGCTAAACCCTCTCTCGCTTGGTTATGTATTCTCTCACACACACGTGCATGCATGCACACACACACACACACACACACACACACACACAGAACGGTATGTGTCAGTCACACATAGCAGCGATGACAGTCACAATAGCATCCATGTGATGAGCTAAAATGTACTTTTACAGGTGGTTTCATCACCGTGGTAACTCGACAGTGGCCTCTCTCCTCCTCCTCAGCCTGGTAGAAAGCCTCAGAGAGACAAAAGTCCCACGGTGAACCACAGACACAGTCACACTGCAGTTTCATCATCCCAATGGAGTTCACAGCAGTGGCAGGGAAACTGAAGTAACTAAAGTCCCCATTCTGCCAAAGGACTCTGGAGGTGAAGCTAAAGAAGCAAGTAGAAAGAATCCCTATGCTAAGCTAGGCAGATGGAGGGAGGGATGGAGAGGGTTTGTAAAGGCAGACAGACATGCTCTTCCAAAGCAGTGAATCACTGAATGCAATACACACTTCACATAAAGGACTTGATGAGAGAGAGGAGGAGAAGGAGGGAGGGAGGGAGGGAGGGAGGGGGAGAGAGAGACATTTCTTTCCACAGGGCCGTGGGGTGAGACAGGGATGCAGCTTAAGCCTCACCTTCTTCAACATATACAGTACATTTGGAAAGTATTCAGACCCCTTGACTTTTCCACATTTTGTTACATTAGAGAGGTACAGAGAGAGAGAGAGAGGCAGAGGTACAGAGAGAGAGAGGCAGAGGTACAGAGGGAGAGGCAGAGGTACAGAGAGAGAGAGAGGGCGAGAGGCAGAGGCACAGAGTGAGAGAGAGCGAGAGAGAGAAACACATTTTTTTCCACAGGGCCGTGGGGTGAGACAGGGACGCAGCTTAAGCCCAACCCTCTTCAACATATACAGTGCACATTCAGAGACTTGTCCCAAAGCCACTCCTGCGATGTCTTGGCTGTGTGCTTAGGGTCATTGTCCTGTTGGAAGGTGAACCTTCGCCCCAGTCTGAGGTCCTGAGCGCTCTGGAGCAGGTTTTCATCAAGGATCTCTCTATACTTCGCTCCGTTCATCTTTCTCTCGATCCTGACTAATCTCCCAGTCCCTGCCGCTTGAAGACCTCCCCACAGCATGATGCTGCCACCACCATGCTTCACCGTAGGGATGGTGACAGGTTTCCTCCAGACTTGACACATGGCATTCAAGCCAAAGAGTTCAATCTTGGTTTCATCAGACCAGATAATCTTGTTTCTCATGGTCTGAGAGTCTTTAGGTGTCTTTTGGCAAACTCCAAGGGGGCTGTCATGTACCTTTTACTGAGGAGTGGCTTCCGTCTGGGCACTCTACCTTAAGGGCCTGATTGGTGGAGTGCTGCAGAGATTGTTGTCCTTCTGGAAGGTTCTCACATCTCCACAGAGGAACTCTGGAGCTCTGTCAGAGTGACCATAGGGTTCTTGTTCACCTCCCTGACCAAGGCTCTTCTTCCCACGATTGCCGGTAGGCCAGATCTAGGAAGAGTCTTGGTGGTTCCAATCTTCTTCCATTTAAGAATGATGGATGACACTGTGTTCTTGGGGACCTTCAATGCTGCAGAAATGTGTTGGTACCCTTCCCTAGATCTGTGCCTCGACACAATCCTGTGTTGGAGCCTTACGGACAATTCCTTTGACCTCATGGCTTGGTTTTTGCTCTTACATGCACTGTCAACTGTGGGACCTTATATAGACATGTGTGTGCCTTTCCAAATCATATCCAATCAATTGAATGATGATGATGATGATGATGATGATGATGATCAAAGGAAACAGGATAAACCTGAGCTCAATTTCGAGTGTCATAGCAAATCGTCTGAATACTTATGTAAATAAAGTATTTCTGTTTATTTTTTATTTGTAAAAATGTCTAAACCTGTTTTAACTTTGTCATTGTGGGGTATTGTGTGTAAAGTGCTGAGGAAAAAATTATAATCAATTTTAGATTAAGGCTGTAACATACCAACATGTGGGAAAAGTCAAGGGGTCTGAATACTATCTGAAGGCACTGTATATCAACAAATTGCCAAGGGCACTAGAACAGTCTGCAGCACCCTGCCTCACCCTACTAGAATCTGAAGTCAAATGTTTGCTATTTGCTGACGATCTGGTGCTTCTGTCCCCAACCAAGGACGGCCTACAGCAGCACCTAGATCTTCTGCACAGATTCTGTCAGTCCTGGGCCCTTACAGTAAATCTCCGCAAGACAGATATAATGGTGTTCCAAAAAAGGTCCAGGTGCCAGGACCACAAATACAAATTCCATCTAGACACCGTTGCCATAGAGCACACTATAAAACTATACATACCTTGGCCTAAACATCAGCACCCTTAGGTAACTTCCACAAAGCTGTGAACGATCTGAGAGACAAGGCAAGAAGGGCCTTCTATGCCATCAAAAGGAACATAAAATTTGAAATACCAATTAGGATCTGGCTAAAAATACTTGAATCAGTTATGGAACCCATTGCCCTTTGTGGTTGTGAGTACTGGGGCCCTCTCACCAACCAAGAATTTCACAAAATGGGACAAACACCAAATTGAGACTCTGCATGCAGAATTCTGCAAAGATATCGTCCGTGTACAACGAAAAACACAAAATAATGCATGCAGAGCAGAATTAGGCCGATACCCACTAATGATCAAAATCCAGAAAATAGCCATTAAATTCTAAAACAACCTAAAAGGAAGCGATTCCCAAACCTTCCATAACAAAGCCATCACCTACAGAGAGATGAACTTGGAGAAGAGTCCCCTAAGTAAGGTGGTCCTGGGGCTCTGTTCACAAACACAAACAGACCCCACAGAACCCCAGGACAACAACACAATTAGACCCAACCAAATCATGAGAAAACAAAAAGATAATTACTTGACACATTGTAAATAATTAACAAAAAAACTGAGAAAACTAGAATGCAATTTGGCCCTAAACAGAGAGTACACAGTGGCAGAATACCTGACAACTGTGACTGACCCAAACTTAAGGAAAGCTTTGACTATGTACAGACATAGCGTTGCTATTGAGAAAGGCCACCATTGGCAGACCTGGCTCACAAGAGAAGACAGGCTATGTGAATACTGCCCACAAAATGAGGTGGAAACCTCCTGCCAAATGTATGACCATATTAGAGACACATATTTCCCTCAGATTACAGAGATCCACAAAGAATTTGAAAACAAACCACATTTTGATAAACTCCCTTATCTACTGGGTGAAATACCAGTGTGCCATCACAGCAGCAAGATTTGTGACCTGTTGCCACAAGAAAAGGGCAACCAGTGAAGAACAAACACCATTGTAAATACAACCCATATTTATGTTTATTTATTTTCCCATTTGTACTTTAACTATTTGCACATTGTTACAACATTTACATTTACATTTACGTCATTTAGCAGACGCTCTTATCCAGAGCAACTTACAAATTGGTGCATTCACCTTATGATAGCCAGTGGGACAACCACTTTACAATATTTTTCCACATTTTTATTTGTAGAGTATATTTTTAATGTTCATTTGTTTTATATATAAATATTGTTATTTTTATTGTTTTTTAATGTTTTACAATTATTTTATCGTAATTTTTGTACTATTATTATTATTATTATTATTATTATTATTATTATTATTATTATATATTTTTTTTGGGGTGGGGGGGGTGGGGTAGGGGGTATTCCTTAAAGAGGTAGGGTTTCAAGTGTCTCCGGAAGGTGGTCAGTGACTCCGCTGTCCTGGCGTCGTGAGGGAGCTTGTTCCACCATTGGGGTGCCAGAGCAGCGAACAGTTTTGACTGGGCTGAGCGGGAACTGTGCTTCCGCAGAGGTAGGGGGACCAGCAGGCCAGAGGTGGAAGAACGCAATGCCCTCGTTTGGGTGTAGGGACTGATCAGAGCCTGAAGGTAAGGAGGTGCCGTTCCCCTCACAGCGCCGTAGGCAAGCACCATGGTCTTGTAGCAGATGTGAGCTTCAACTGGAAGCCAGTGGAGTGTGCGGAGGAGCGGGGTGACGTGAGAGAACTTGGGAAGGTTGAACACCAGACGGGCTGCAGCGTTCTGGATGAGTTGTAGGGGTTTAATGGCACAGGCAGGGAGCCCAGCCAACAGCGAGTTGCAGTATTCCAGACGGGAGATGACAAGTGCCTGGATTAGGACCTGTGCCGCTTCCTGTGTAAGGTAGGGTCGTACTCTGCGAATGTTGTAGAGCATGAACCTACAGGATCGGGTCACCACTTTGATGTTAGTGGAGAATGACAGGGTGTTGTCCAGGGTCACGCCAAGGTTCTTTGCACTCTGGGAGGAGGACACAGAGATGCGATTCGCCACCTGGTTATCAGAAGGGGGAAAGCAGAAGATTAATTGTCGTTAATTGTCGTCTGCGTAGCAATGATAGGAGAGACCATGTGAGGATATGACAGAGCCAAGTGACTTGGTGTATAGAGAGAATAGGAGAGGGCCTAGAACTGAGCCCTGGGGGACACCAGTGGTGAGAGCACATGGTGCGGAGACAGATTCTCGCCACGCCACCTGGTAGGAGCGGCAGGTAGCTTAGTGGGTAAGAGCGTTGTGCCAGTAACCGAAAGGTCGCTGGTTCTAATCCCCGAGCCGACTAGGTGAAAAATCTGTCGATGTGCCCTTAAGCAAGGCACTTAAGCCTAATTGCTCCTGTAAGTCGCTCTGGATAAGAGCGTCTGCTAAATGACAAAAAAAAAAAAAAAAAAAGGACCGATGTGTCAGGTAGGACGCAATCCAAGAGTGAGCCGCACCGGAGATGCCCAACTCGGAGAGGGTGGAGAGGAGAATCTGATGATTCACAGTATCGAAGGCAGCAGATAGGTCTAGAAGGATGAGAGCAGAGGAGAGAGCTTTAGCAGTGCGGAGAGCCTCCGTGACACAGAGAAGAGCAGTCTCAGTTGAATGACCAGTCTTGAAACCTGACTGGTTTGGATCAAGAAGGTCATTCTGAGAGAGATAGCAGGAGAGTTGGCTATAGACAGCACGCTCAAGAGTTTTGGAGAGAAAAGAAAGAAGGGATACTGGTCTGTAGTTGTTGACATCGGAGGGATCGAGTGTAGGTTTTTTGAGGAGGGGTGCAACTCTCGCTTTCTTGAAGATGGAAGGGACATGGCCAGCGGACAAGGATGAGTTGATGAGCGAGGTGAGGTAAGGGAGAAGGTCTCCAGAAATGGTCTGGAGAAGAGAGGAGGTGGCCGGCCATCACAAGTCGCAAGATTTCATCTGGAGAGAGAGGGGAGAAAGAAGTCAAAGCATAGGGTAGGGCAGTGTGAGCAGGACCAGCGGTGTCATTTGACTTAATAAATGAGGATTGGATGTCGTCAACCTTCTTTTCAAAATGGTTGACAAAGTCATCCACAGAGAGGGAGGAGGGAGGGGGAGGAAGAGGACGATTCAGCAGGGAGGAGAAGGTGGCAAAGAGCTTCCTAGGGTTAGAGGCAGAGGCTTGAAATTTAGAGTGGTAGAAAGTGGCTTTAGCAGCAGAAACGGAGGAAGAGAATGTAGAGAGGAGGGAGTGGAAAGATGACAGGCCCACAGGGAGTCTAGTTTTCCTCCATTTCCGCTTGGCTGCCCGGAGCCCTGTTCTGTGAGCTCACAATGAATCGTCAAGCCACGGAGCAGGAGGGGAGGACCGAGCCGGCCGGGAGGATAGGGGACATAGAGAGTCAAAAGATTCAGAGAGGGAGGAGAGGAGGGTTGAGGAGGCAGAATCAGGAGATTGGAGGGAGAAGGATTTAGCAGAGGGAAGAGATGATAGGATGGAAGAGGAGAGAGTAGCGGGAGAGAGAGAGCGAAGGTTGCGACGGCACATTACCATCTGAGTAGGGGCAGAGTGAGTAGTGTTGGAGGAGAGCGAGAGAGAAAAGGATATGAAGTAGTGGTCAGAGACTTGGAGGGGAGTTGCAGTGAGACTAGTTGAAGAACAGCATCTAGTAAAGATGAGGTCAAGCGTATTGCCTGCCTTGTGAGTAGGGGGGGACGGTGTGAGGGTGAGGTCAAAAGAGGAAAGGAGTGGAAAGAAGGAGGCAGAGAGAAATGAGTCAAAGTTAGACGTAGGAAGGTTAAAGTCACCCAGAACAGTGAGGGGTGAGCCATCCTCAGGAAAGGAACTACACTCAACTGAACTACAACTACATTACAACACTGTATATATACATAATATAACATTTGAAATGTCTTTATTCTTTTGGAACTTCTGAGTCTAATGTTTACTGTTCATATTTATTTTTTATTTCACTTTTGTTTACTATCTACTTCACTTGCTTTGGCAATGTTAACATACGTTTCCCATGCCAATAAAGCCCTTACATTGAATTGAATTGATTTGAGAGAGACCCAGGGAGAGAGAGAGAGAGACCCTGGGAGAGAGAGAGAGACCCTGGGAGAGAGAGAGAGACCCTGGGAGAGAGAGAGAGACCCATGGTGAGAGAGAGAGACCCAGGGAGAGAGAGAGAGACCCAGGGAGAGAGAGAGAGTCCCAGTCAGAGAGAGAGAGAGACCCAGGGAGAGAGAGAGACCCAGGGAGAGATAGTCTTGGATAATCTTTTACTTAGTTCCGCTGTGTTAATATCTCCGCCTTTCTCTCCCTGAGACCCTGAATTCTCTGTTATTAATCTCTCTTTTCTTCCATTCCTTTCTTCCTTTCCTTTCTTCCATTTCTTTGCTCGTTCTTTTGATCTGCTGTTGGATCATCCCCTTGATGATTCACTAACAGCAAAATAAATTAAATATATTGGATTGACGACCTGCTTCTTCCCTCTCTCCCTCCATCTATCCCTCCCTCACTCCACTCCCCTCCTCCTTCCCTCCCCTCTACCCTCTTTCTCTCCTTGAGGGCCTGGACTTCCTCTCTTCCTTTCCTCTCTCTCCCTCATGTCTTTAATCCCATCCTTGCGGTGGATGTGTGTCAGAGATGTAATTCTATTGTTCAACATGTTCTGTTGAGAATGAGCCTCTACTCTCCCCGGCCCTCATGCATATTCATGGATATAGGAAACAAAAGGCAGATTACTCTGTTGTCATGTTCTGCACCGAGCACTATTCAACTCTCTTCCTCTTGGTGGGTGGATTATCTTGTGTTGAACATATCTCAGACACAGCCAGATTTAATACCAACGTATAGAGATATTCAATCAGAGCAGAGGAGACAACGGTTTCTAAAGACAGTGGCAAAATTGCCTTGTTTCACTGAAAACATCAAAGTCTGAAACAGCACATCTTGTGAGTGTGGTACCTACAAGTGGGTAGATGAGGAGATCAATTGTGTTGGGATTAAACAAATCAAAATTTAAAAAGTAAGAAGGAGATGTGGATGACTGTGGCAGACAGTGTCTGCAGGTTTTGTCCCTTGTTCTCCTCTCTCCTCTCTCTCCCTCTCTCCCTCTGTCCCTCTGTCCCTCTGTCCCTCTCTCCCTCTGTCCCTCTCTCCCTCTGTCCCTCTCTCCCTCTGTCCCTCTCTCCCTCTCTCCCTCTATCCCTCTCTCCCTCTGTCTCTCTGTCCCCCCCTCTCTCTCCCTCTGTCCCTCTGTCCCTCTCTCCCTCTGTCCCTCCCTCTCTCTCTCTCCCTCTCTCCCTCTGTCCCTCTCTCTCTCTCCTCTCTTTCCTTCTGTCCCGCTCTCCCTCTGTCCCTCTCTCTTTCTCCTCCCTCTCTCCCTCTGTCCCTCTCTCCCTCTGTTCCTCCCTCTCTCTCTTCTCTCTCCCCCTGTCCCTCTGTCCCTCTCTCCATCTGTCCCTCCCTCTCTCTCCCTCTGTCCCTCTCTCCCTCTGTCCCTCCCTCTCTCTCTCCCTCTGTCCCCCTCTCTCTCTCTCCCTCTGTCCCTCTCTCCCTCCCTCTCTCCATCTCTCCCTCCCTCTCTCCATCTGTCCCTCCCTCTCTCTCTCCCTCTCTCCCTCTGTCATTCTCTCCCTCTGTTCCTCCCTCTCTCTCTTCTCTCTCCCTCTGTCCCTCTGTCCCTCTCTCCCTCTGTCCCTCCCTCTCTCTGCCTCTGTCCCTCTCTCCCTCTGTCCCTCCCTCTCTCCCTCCCTCTCTCTCCCTCTGTCCCTCTCTCCTTCTGTCCCCCCCTCTCTCTCCCTCTGTCCCCCTCTCTCTCCCTCTGTCCCACTGTCCCTCTCTCTCTCCCTCCCTCTCTCTCCCTCTGTCCCTCTGTCCCTCTCTCCTTCAGTCCCCCCTCTCTCTCCCTCTGTCCCTCTTTTCCTCTCTCCCTCTGCCCCCCTCTCTCTCCCTATCTTCCTCTCTCGCTCTGTGCCTCTGTCCCTCTCTCTCCCTCTGTCCCTCTCTCCCTCTGTCCCTCTCTCCCTCTGTCCCTCCCTCTCTCTCTCTCCCTCTCTCCCTCTGTCCCTCTCTCTCTCTCCTCTCTTTCCTTCTGTCCCGCTCTCCCTCTGTCCCTCTCTCTTTCTCTCCCTCTCTCCCTCTGTCCCTCTCTCCCTCTGTTCCTCCCTCTCTCTCTTCTCTCTCCCTCTGTCCCTATGTCCCTCTCTCCATCTGTCCCTCCCTCTCTCTCCCTCTGTCCCTCTCTCCCTCTGTCCCTCCCTCTCTCTCTCCCTCTGTCCCTCTCTCCCTCTGTCCCCCTCTCTCTCTCTCTCCCTCTGTCCCTCTCTCCCTATGTCCCCCTCTCTCTCTCTCCCTCTGTCCCTCTGTCCCTCCCTCTCTCCATCTGTCCCTCTCTCCATCTGTCCCTCCCTCTCTCTCTCCCTCTCTCCCTCTGTCCTTCTCTCCCTCTGTTCCTCCCTCTCTCTCTTCTCGCTCCCTCTGTCCCTCCGACCCTCTCTCCCTCTGTCCCTCCCTCTCTCTGCCTCTGTCCCTCTCTCCCTCTGTCCCTCCCTCTCTTCCTCCCTCTCTCTCCCTCTGTCCCTCTCTCCTTCTGCCCCCCTCTCTCTCCCTCTGTCCCTCTGTCCCTCTCTCCCTCTGTCCCCCTCTCTCTCCCTCTGTCCCACTGTCCCTCTCTCTCTCCCTCCCTCTCTCTCCCTCTGTCCCTCTGTCCCTCTCTCCTTCAGTCCCCCCTCTCTCTCCCTCTGTCCCTCTTTTCCTCTCTCCCTCTGCCCCCCTCTCTCTCCCTATCTTCCTCTCTCGCTCTGTCCCTCTCTCTCCCTCTGTCCCTCTCTCCCTCTGTCCCTCTCTCCCTCTGTCCCTATCACCCTCTGTCCCTCCCTCTCTCTCCCTCTGTCCCTCCCTCTCTCTCCCTCTCTCCCTCTGTCCCTCTCTCCCTCTGTCCCTCCCTCTCTCCCTCCCTCTCTCTCCCTCTGTCCCTCTCTCCTTCTGTCGCCCCCTCTCTCTCCCTCTGTCCCTCTGTCCCTCTCTCCCTCTGTCCCCCCTCTCTCTCCCTCTGTCCCACTGTCCCTCTCTCCCTCCCTCTCTCTCCCTCTGTCCCTCTGTCCCTCTCTCCTTCAGTCCCCCCTCTCTCCCTCTGTCCCTCTGTTCCTTTCTCCCTCTGCCCCCCCTCTCTCCCTATCTTCCTCTCTCGCTCTGTGCCTCTGTCCCTCTCTCTCCCTCTGTCCCTCTCTCCCTCTGTAGCTCTCTGTGCAGCAGGCATGGTCCCTTCCAGGTTGGAGGTTCTGCCGCCGTGTGCTGGGTCCGGTCCAGGCTGCATTTCCACAGCTTGCAGCCTCCAGGGCTCCAGGTCCAGAAAGACAGACAGAGGTAAACATACGCTGACCACACACACATGCTTAGAGCCAACCTCCCCCTCCCGACTCACTAAAACATCCCGGGAATGATGGCGCAACGACAGACGGATGTCCCCGCCAGTCAAGGTTCTAAGGCAAACTTTGGCCAGGCTGGAAATGGGGGGAGAGAAGGGACAGATGACAGACATACAGACATAGAGACAGAGAGGAGTAGGAAGGTAGATGGAGGAGAAAGAAGAACATGACTCTGAACCCTATGTTCACATACTATATCTCTACTCATTCTCTATGTCAGTTCATATATCTCCACTGTCCTGGCGTATTCCGAATGGCAGTGTATACCACCTGCATGCTGTGTTTAACACACACACACAGGTGTCTCTGCCTAATGGCAGCATGCTCCTCACTGTTTGAATTATGCGTGGGGAAAAATATGGGTAAAAATGAAACATCCAACACGGTGGCTTCTTCATGTTCTTCTATCTTCTCTTTCATTTTCCCTGCACTTTCTTATTTTCAAAGACGGAGCACAGTGTGCCGTGGCGGGTTGCGAGGGACTGTGTGTCTCGCGCTGCAGTCGGGTGTGTGTGTGTGTGTATGGTGTGTGTGTGCCTAGAGAAGAGATGAGATGTGACAAGCGCCTTCATCCTCCCCTCAGACGCAGCATTCCAGAACGTTCTGCCACTCGCTCCGTTGCTGTTTTCATCTTTTAGTTTTTTCCTCCCAATTCCCTCCTTCTTCATCTCTCCTTCCTCTTCTTCTCTTTTTTTTGTCGTCGCTCTCACCGGTAGAAGAAAGGAGCGGGGAGGAATGAAAGGAGCGAGGGGCTAATTAGAGGAGAGACAAAAGCAGGGGAATAATGATGGGAATAAAAGAACGAATGACAAGACATGTAAAACACAGAGCCTTAATGTCGGAGGGAGGGAGGGCACAGAGGGGATGGTTGATGAAGGCCCTGTGTCGTTTCCTTTCCTCTTTCAGGGATTTGGGACATGATGAGGCATGCAGTGGCATTTGTCTCTGCTGAGAGAGAGAGAGAGAGAGAGAGAGAGAGAGAGAGACTTCACTTGCTTTGGCAATGTTAACATACGTTTCCCATGCCAATAAGGGAGGGGGGGGGGGGGAGGGAGGGAGGGAGGGAGGGAGGGAGGGAGGGAGGGAGAATAAAAACAGCGCAAACAGCCTCAGGGATAATCATGGCAGCGTGCTGGGACTTTGGGGGTCTTACTTGTGCTTTTTCTGCATTCACAAGCCCTGATTTGAGGTTGTTTCCAAAAAGATCCTGATATGGCTTGCTCTCCTGGTCCACACAAACAGTAGCACTGATGTCGGAGATCATAGGGCTGAATCCCCAAACCAGCCATTGGAAGGAGAGGAGATAAGAGGATAGGAGATAAGCTAAGAGGAGATAAGAGGATATGAGGGAAAGGAAAGGGGAGTAAATTAGGAGAGGGGAAAAGAGGACGAGAGAGAGACTTGAGGAGAATAGAGGACTAGAGAGACTTGAGGAGAATAGAGGACTAGAGAGACTTGAGGAGAATAGAGGATGAGCCCTGGGGCAATAAATCCAGGGTCAGGCAATACGGTGAATAGTCTTCCTAATCTATCACAGATCAATATCAATGTGGACCTATTACCATGCCCTATCAGAACTACAGAAGTATGTGGCGCAAGGGATTGATTTGGAATCGTTATCTGAATCACAGTAAATTAAATGGTGTGTTTGCGCTTTTGTGTTTGTCTGCACAACACCTACCATTGAAGGAGACAGGCTGCGTCCTGACAGCTATTTTGTAGTTTTTGCTTTCTCTGTGCTCTGCGTATCTCTCTGTTTCTGTTCCTCTCCCCAAATGACCCCGCAGGACCCCCAGTGTAAACAGCAGCAGCAGAGGAGGCTCAGAACGCTTGTTATTGTGAGATGCTTTCTTTTCTCTTCCTGCTGTCTGTCTCTGTGTTGGGATGAACCTCTTTAAGACAGACCTCTGTATTTGTAACAGCACATTTACATTGATCTAACACTTCTGCATTTGTAGAGCATTGTTAGAGCACATACATGCTTTGTGAAATGTAAAATTGGCTATATAATACTGTACATAATTTATTGCAACCCTATGTGAACAGGAGGTATGCTGTTACAGTCATGTCAAACACCTGTGGCTAATGCTGGCCAGCATGTGGTGGGTACACGTCTACATACGCTTAAACTGTGATCACAGCTGCCACTGTATTTATCAAAGACCCTAATACCTCCCCCTCCTCAACACCTAACAGATGGCGGGAAAAGGACCACATCTGGAGAGAGATAGAGTTCCCCTCTCCAGCACCCATCCAACCTCACCACCACAGCCACCCTTCACATGTTGGGTCCCCAAACCTACTGTATCCCCCCTCCTTCACATGTTGGGTCCCCAAACCTACTGTATCCCCCCAAACCTACTGTATCCCCCCTCCTTCACACGTTGGGTCCCCAAACCTACTGTATCCCCCCTCCTTCACATGTTGGGCCCCCAAACCTACTGTATCCCCCCAAACCTACTGTATCCCCCCTCCTTCACATGTTGGGCCCCCAAACATACTGTATCCCCCCAAACCTACTGTATCCCCCCTCCTTCACATGTTGGGTCCCCAAACCTACTGTATCCCCCCAAACCTACTGTATCCCCCCTCCTTCACATGTTGGGTCCCCAAACCTACTGTATCCCCCCTCCTTCAAATGTTGGGCCCCCAAAACTACTGTATCCCCCCAAACTTACTGTATTCCCCTTCCTTCACATGTTGGGCCCCCAAACATACTGTATCCCCCCTCCTTCACATCCTGTTCACGAATGAGCCTCCCCCTTCTGTTCAGGCCTACTTGTGAATTTCTTCTCCATCCCTCATGAACCCTGATTCATAGCCCCCCAAATCCCGTCCCCCGTCCCATCACATTGAAGCCCACCCTACAAACCCTTCTTTCCTCTGTGGTAGATTTTTATTAGAACAGGATATCCTGTACATTTTACACTTCCATCATTTGTGCCACACATGTGCCTAACTGCCTGCCTGTCTCTTCCCTACCACACTGGAGAGAGCCAGAGAGACAGAGAGACATAAGGCCACAGCCTGACGCTGAAAAGCTCTTTAAAAGGCTTCAGAAACGCATCACTACCAGTCCATCTTCCATCCTATCTCACTTTTCTCTTCAAATTAACTCCTCTCTCTTTTCCTCTTCCACTCTAAAGGGTCTTAAGAGTGACTGTGGGTCCTTAGAGTGACTGTGGGTCCCTAGAGTGATTGTGGGTCTTTAGAGTGACTGTAGGTCCAATGAATGACTGTGGGTCCTTAGAGTGACTGCGGGTCCTTAGAGTGACTGCGGGTCCTTAGAGTGACTGCGGGTCCTTAGAGTGACTGTGGGTCCCTAGAGTGACTGTGGGTCCTTAGAGTGACCGTGGGTCCTTAGAATGACTGTGGGTCCTTAGAGTGACTGGGGGTCCTTAGAGTGACTGTGGGTCCTTAGAGTGACTGTGGGTCCTTAGAGTGACTGTGGGTCCTTAGAATGACTGTGGGTCCTTAGAATGACTGTGGGTCCTTAGAGTGACTGTGGGTCCTTAGAGTGACTGTGGGTCCTTAGAGTGACTGTGGGTCCTTAGAGTGACTGTGGGTCCTTAGAGTGACTGTGGGTCCTTAGAATGACTGTGGGTCCTTAGAATGACTGTGTGTCCTTAGAGTGACTGTGGGTCCTTAGAGTGACTGCGGGTTGAGGTGATGTGCTGCAGGTCTAAAGGTTCTAGGGCTGCAGGCTGCACTAGACCTGCTAACGAGCTTTGTCTAAGGTAACATTAGTAAGTAGCCTAGTCAAGGATGCGATGATCATGCAATAGTGGCACTCTACCCTTGAGACAGACCAAGTAAACGGGAACAAAAGTGAATTTGGAGGTTCAAATATATCCCTCTAGTGGCCAGGTTAACCTTTTTTAAGAAATGCTGTTGGTTTGTGAATAAAATCTTTAAAGGGATACTGTGAGATTTTGAGATTTAGGTCCGATGAACTCATGGTTACCATTTTTATGTCCCTGCATGCAGTTTGGAGATGATTGAAGTTAGCAAATTGTTAGCTTAGCGCAATTGCTGGAAGTCTCCCAGTACAGTAGCCAGCTCCTCTCAAAAACAGGGAAATAGACCTTCTAACTACTCTACAAATCGATGGTTGGTCATTTATAGTCTTACAAAGCTATACATAGTCATAGTCATACATAGTCCCCTGTAGCTCAGTTGGTAGAGCATGGCGCTTGCAACGTCAGGGTTGTGGATTCGTTTCCCACGGGGGGCCAGTATGACAATGTATGCACTCACTAACTGGAAGTCACTCTGGATAAGAGCGTCTGCTAAATGACTAAAATGTAAAATACATAGTCATCAATATTTTATATTTGTTACTGATAATTATAAGAAACAAGATTCCATCCACTTCCTCAATCTTTCCCCATTGTAACACAGAGATGAATAAAGATCGCAATGTTGTATCTATCCCGTAATGGTGCCTGTGAGCACACAGGCAGTGCTATTGAGACCGATACAACGTTTCGATCTGTACAGTCAGTAAGTAGAACAAAGACCTTAATCTCGAAATCTCGCATCTCTTTAAGATCTTTGATTAACTGATGAATTTGTTACAGGAAATAATCCCTGCCACCTGGTGAGGTTAGCATAAGGCTAAATGTGGCAGGTTATGTAATGATAACAGCTAACATGTAGCCTTTGATCATGTGCAACTATGTAAACAATTTTAATTGTCTGTTGCTTAAACTTGAACAAAAACGTAGACTTTTTATGATGTTCGCAAGTATGGCCCCACTGGGTTTTGTGGCTTGTGGACTACTGCCCGACCATTGATTTAGACCTGCTGTGACCGCCATGTTTCTTTGATGAGTTCTGTCGGCACTAGTTAGTGTGAGTGACACTCTGGGATGATCGATGGTGTCCTCAAAGAACAACAGCTGTGAAGACTGCTATTACTGCTGTACTGGAGTGTCGCTGGACTGGTACTGTTAGTACACTGGACTGGTACCTCTAGTACACAGGACTGGTACTGTTAGTACACTGGACTGGTACTGTTAGTACACTGGACTGGTACCTCTAGTACATTGGACTGGTACCTCTAGTACACTGGACTGGTACTGTTACTACACTGGACTGGTACCTCTAGTACACTGGACTGGTACTGTTGGTAAACTGGACTGGTACCTCTAGTACACTGGACTGGTACTGTTAGTACACTGGACTGGTACTGTTAGTACACTGGACTGGTACCTCTAGTACACTGGACTGGTACCTCTAGTACACTGGACTGGTACTGTTGGTACACTGGATGGGTACTGTTGGTACACTGGACTGGTACCTCTAGTACACTGAACTGGTACTGTTAGTACACTGGACTGGTACCTCTAGTACACTGGACTGGTACCTCTAGTACACTGGACTGGTACTGTCAGTACACTGGACTAGTACCTCTAGTACACTGGACTGGTACCTCTAGTACACTGGACTGGTACTTTTAGTACACTGGACTGGTACTGTTAGTACACTGGACTGGTACCTCTAGTACACTGGACTGGTGCTGTTGGTACACTGGACTGGTACCTCTAGTACACTGGACTGGTAATGTTAGTACACTGGACTGGTACCTCTAGTACACTGGACTGGTACCTTTAGTATACTGGACTGGTACTGTTAGTACACTGGACTGGTACCTCTAGTACACTGGACTGGTACCTCTAGTACACTGGACTGGTACTGTCAGTACACTGGACTGGTACCTCTAGTACACTGGACTGGTACTGTTGGTACACTGGACTGGTACCTCTAGTACACTGGACTGGTACTGTTAGTACACTGGACTGGTACCTCTAGTACACTGGACTGGTACTGTTAGTACACTGGACTGGTACCTCTAGTACACTGGACTGGTACTGTTGGTACACTGGACTGGTACTGTTGGTAAACTGGACTGGTACCTCTAGTACACTGGACTGGTACCTCTAGTACACTGGACTGGTACTGTTAGTACACTGGACTGGTACTTTTAGTACACTGAACTGGTACCTCTAGTACACTGGACTGGTACCTCTAGTACACTGGACTGGTACTGTTGGTACACTGAACTGGTACCTCTAGTACACTGGACTGGTACCTCTAGTACACTGGACTGGTACCTCTAGTACACTGGACTGGTACTGTTAGTACACTGGACTGGTACCTCTAGTACACTGGACTGGTACTGTTGGTACACTGGACTGGTACCTCTAGTACACTGGACTGGTAATGTTAGTACACTGGACTGGTACCTCTAGTACACTGGACTGGTACCTTTAGTATACTGGACTGGTACCTCTAGTACACTGGACTGGTACCTCTAGTACACTGGACTGGTACTGTCACTACACTGGACTGGTACCTCTAGTACACTGGACTGGTACCTCTAGTACACTGGACTGGTAGTACACTGGACTGGTACCTCTAGCACACTGGACTGGTACCTTTAGTATACTGGACTGGTACTGTTACTACACTGGACTGGTACCTCTAGTACACTGGACTGGTACTGTTACTACACTGGACTGGTACCTCTAGTACACTGGACTGGTACCTCTAGTACACTGGACTGGTACTGTTACTACACTGGACTGCTACCTCTAGTACACTGGACTGGTACTGTTAGTACACTGGACTGGTACCTCTAGTACACTGGACTGGTACTGTTACTACACTGGACTGGTACCTCTAGTACACTGGACTGGTACTGTTACTACACTGGACTGGAACCGCTATTACACGGTTGCCTTGTTGTAAGGAATAGTTATATCTCTCTCTTTGACAGACCCAGACAGACGCACACAAAAGCTTGCACACACACATGTACAAACACACACTACTTAAAATATAATTTGTTTACATTGAAATGGGTACTGTTGGTACACTGGACTGGTACCTCTAGTACACTGAACTGGTACTGTTAGTACACTGGACTGGTACCTCTAGTACACTGGACTGGTACCTCTAGTACCTCTGTCTGTCTGTCTGTCTGTCTGTCTGTCTGTCTGTCTGTCTGTCTGTCTGTCTGTCTGTCTGTCTGTCTGTCTGTCTGTCTGTCTGTCTGTCTGTCTGTCTGTCTGTCTGCTGGTAACCAATCCACTCTGTTCCAGTACACTGGCCCTGTAACCAGTCCACTATGTTCCAGTACACTCCCTAACACACTGGCCCTGTAACCAATCCACTATGTTCCAGTACACTCCCTAACACACTGGCCCTGTAACCAATCCACTCTGCTCCAGTACACTCCCTAACACTGGCCCTGTAACCAGTCCACTATGTTCCAGTACATTCCCTAACACACTGGCCCTGTAACCAATCCACTCTGTTCCAGTACACTCCCTAACACACTGGCCCTGTAACAAATCCACTATGTTCCAGTACATTCCCTAACACACTGGCCCTGTAACCAATCCACTCTGTTCCAGTACACTCCCTAACACACTGGCCCTGTAACCAATCCACTCTGTTCCAATACACTCCCTAACACACTGGCCCTGTAACCAATCCACTCTGCTCCAGTACACACACACACACACACATACACACACACACTACACACACACACATACACACACACACACACACACACACACACACACACACACACACACACACACACAGAAACACAAGTGAACAAGCACGTACACACATGCATGCCCATAAATGCCCACAGACACAAAAACACACTCACTCACGTACACGCACACATACACACCACACATCTGTCCTGTGGGTTGAACTGTTTTTCTACATCTGTCTGGACCAGTAAAAACTGAGATGTCTTACAACATATTACATAATTTTAAGTCTCAACAAACTGTGTTTTCTTCCGGTTTTACTTTCTTTCAGCTCAAAAAAATGTTTTTTGTAATGACAGGTCTAAGAGGAAATGTTTAGATGACGTGGACTAGTGTGTATGTGTGTGTGTGTGTTTGTATATTTGTGTGTAGTTGTGTAATGTCGCTGTATGTAAATATATTTCAGTTTGTTTGCACTGTACTGTACGTCCTGTATGTTTTGTGTGTATGATTGGTGCTGGCTGGATATGTGGGTTTCCTGCCTTGAGTGGACGGCCTGTTTCATGGTAAGCAGAGTACTTAGAGCCTTGTTCAGTGACGCAAACATCTCCCCGTTCCCAGCTAAAGCCCCACTCCATCAGCCTGATTGGAAAGGAGACAGAGCATTTTCAGACACTGTTCTGTTCCCTGTGCATTATCATTTCAATAGCATTCATGTTGACATGTTTTTCTCACCTCAACCTCTGGCCAGGGTAATAGAGAGGCTTAGCTGTACTGGACATGTGATGAAAACTGTGTTCTTTCCTTCTCCACTGTGGTGAAGACGAATCAGTCCAGATCTACTGTACTGTGTCACATGTGTCATGTCTATACTACAACCAATGTGTCATGTGACAGCTGTCATAAAGTCTTCCTTTTTCCATCAACCAGAACTGCTTAAAGCAGTCAGAATATGATACTTTCTATAGAAACTCTATACAGTATTACACTGTATCACAAAGTTCTGTTCCAAAGCAGTACAACCAAAATCACAGCCAGGGGAATCTATTAGCCAGCAGCAGAACTTAACCCAAACCCACTTTTAATACCTTGTTTTCACACAAGCCATTTTTCATTGTGGCTTGTAAAGCCCAGAGTACTATAACAGTAGGAGGACCCAGCCTTATTTGATAGATCATATTAAACATGGTGTGATTTCACAAGGCCTGCTGCTTTGCCCCAGCCCCTCCTGGCCCCTGTGGGTTTGGCTGGGAGATCCTGTGGTCAGGTCTGGGTATGGCACAAACACAGGACAGGGTTAAACTAGACACTGGCTTTGAATGCACCTCAACATGCTGAAACTAGTCCACAGGCTCTTTTTCTGAATCTTGAGTGATAATGTCCTACCATGGTTGACAGTGTGATGTTCTCAAAGTATGCTGAGTGCCACATAATTCAGCATACCCCTACCCTCCATCCCCCTCCCTTCTCACCCCTACCATCCTCACTCCTACCCACCTCACCCCTACCCTCCACACCCCTACCCACCTCACCCCTACCCTCCACACACCCCTACCCTCCACACACCCCTACCTTCCACACACCCCTACCCTCCTCACCCCTACCATCCACACACCCCTACCCTCCTCACCCCTACCCTCCACACCCCTACCCTCCACACCCCCATACCCTCCTCACCCCTACCCTCCTCATCCCTACCATCCACACACCCCTACCCTCCACACACCCCTACCCTCCACACCCCTACCCTCCACACCTCTACCCTCCACACCCCTACTCACCACACCCCTACCCTCCACACCCCTACCCTCCTCACCCCTACCCTCCTCACCCCTACCCTCCTCATCCCTACCATCCACACACCCCTACCCTCCACACCCCTACCCTCCACACCCCTACCCTCCTCACCCCTACCCTCCACACCCTACCCTCCACACCCCTACTCTCACACCCCTACCCTCCACACCCCCTACCCTCCTCACCCCTACCCTCCTCATCCCTACCATCCACACACCCCTACTCTCCACACCCCTACCCTCCACACCCCCTACCCTCCTCACCCCTACCCTCCTCACCCCTACCATCCACACCACTACCCTCCTTATCCCTACCATCCACACACCCCTACCCTCCTCACCCCTACCCTCCTCACCCCTACCCTCCACACCCCTACCCTCCACACCACTACTCTGCACACCCCTACCATCCACAACACTACTCTCCACACCCCTACTCTCCACACCCCTACTCTCCACACCCCTTCCCTCCACACACCACAGAACCACACAGCATTACACTTTCAGTAGAGACAAATGAAAGGCACTCTTAAAAACACTAAGCAATAGGTTTTAACTGTCTGTGTAAAACCTAGAATAATGTGGTCTAGACTGCAGGAAACCTAGAATAATGTGGTCTAGACTGCATAAAACCTAGAATAATGGGGCATAGACTGCTGGAAACCTATAATAATGTGGTCTAGACTACAGGAAACCTAGAATAATGGGGTCTAGACTGTAGGAAACCTAGAATATTGGGGTCTAGACTGCAGGAAACCTAGAATAATGTGGTCTAGACTGCAGAAAACCTAGAATAATGGGGTCTAGACTGCAGGAAACCTAGAATAATGTGGTCTAGACTGCAGAAAACCTTGAATAATTAGGTCTAGACTCCAGGAAACCTAGAATAATGGGGTCTAGACTGCAGGAAACCTATAATAATGGGCTCTAGACTGCAGGAAACCTAGAATAATGTGGTCTAGACTGCAGAAAACCTTGAATAATTAGGTCTAGACTGCAGGAAACCTAGAATAATGTAGTATAGACTGCATTTCCACCTGGCTACCACTACCCCGGCCACCAGCTCTGCACCCTCCGCTGCAACTTGCCCATGCCCCCCCCGCTTCTCCTTCACACAAATCCAGACAGCTGATGTTCTAAAAGAGCTGCAAAATCTGGACCCCTACAAATCATCTGGACTAGACAATCTGGACCCTTTCTTTCTAAAACTAGCCGCCGAAATTGTCGCAACCCCTATTACTAGCCTGTTCAACCTCTCTTTCGTAACGTCTGAGATCCCCAGAGATTGAAAGCTGCCGCGGTCATCCCCCTCTTCAAAGGGGGTGACACTCTAGATCCAAACTGTTACAGACCCATATCCATCCTGCCCTGCCTTTCAAAAAGTTTTTGAAAGCCAAGTCAACAAACAGATCACCAACCATTTCGAATCCCACCGTACCTTCTCCGCTATGCAATCCGGTTTCCGAGCTGGTCATGGGTGCACTTCAGCCACGCTCAAGGTCCTAAATGATATTATAACCGCGATCGATAATAGACAGTACTGTGCAGCCGTTTTCATTGACCTGGCCAAGGCTTTCGACTCTGTCAACCACCGCATTCTTATTGGCAGACTAAATAGCCTTGGTTTCTCAAATGACTGCCTCGCCTGGTTCACCAACTACTTCTCAGATAGAGTTCAATGTGTCAAATCGGAGGGCCTGTTGTCTGGACCTATGGCAGTCTCTATGGGGTGCCACAGGGTTCAATTCTTGGGCCAACTCTTTTCTCTGTGTATATCAATGACGTCGCTCTTGCTGCTGGTGACTCTCAGATCCACCTCTACGCAGACGACACCATTTTGTATACATCTGGCCCTTCATTGGACACTGTGTTAACAAACCTCCAAACGAGCTTCAATTCCATACAACACTCCTTCAGTAGCCTTCAACTGCTCTTAAACACTAGTAAAACAAAATGCATGCTCTTCAACCGAACGCTGCTTGCACCCGCCCCCGACTAGAATCACTACTCTAGACGGGTCTGACCTAGAGTACGTGGACAACTACAAATATCTAGGTGTCTGGTTAGACTGTAAACTCTCCTTCCAGACTCACATTAAGAATCTCCAATCCAAAGTTAAATCTAGAATCGGTTTCCTATTTCGCAACAAAGCCTCCTTCACTCATGCTGCCAAACATGCCCTCGTAAAACTGACTATCCTACCGATCCTTGACTTCGGCGATGTCATTTACAAAATAGCCTCCAACACTCTACTCAGCAAATTGGATGTTGTCTATCACAGTGCCATCCGTTTTGTCTCCAAAGCCCCATATAATACCCACCACTGTGACCTGTACGCTCTTGTTGGCTGGTCCTCACTACATATTCGTCGCCAAACCCACTGGCTCCAGGCCATCTATAAATCACTGCTAGGCAAATCCCCGCCTTATCTTAGCTCATTGGTCACCATAGCAACACCCACCCGTAGTCTGCGCTCCAGCGGGTATATCTCACTGGTCATCCCCAAAGCCAACACCTCCTTTGGCCCGCAATTCCTTCCAGTTCTCTGCTGCCAATGACTGGAACAAATTGCAAAAATCTCTGAAGCTGGAGACACTTATCTCCCTCACTAACTTTAAGCATCAGTTGTCAGAGCACCTTACCGATCACTGCACCTGTACACAGCCCATCTGAAATTAGCCCGCCCAACTACCTCATCCCTATATTGTTATTTATTTTGCTCATCTGTACCCCAGTATCTCTATTTGCACATCATCTCTTGCACATCATTCCAGTGTTAATACTAAATTGTAATTATTTTGCACTATAGCCTATTTTATTGCCTTACCTCCATAACTTGCTAAATTTGCACACTGTATATTAATTGTATTTCTGTTGTATTTTTTTTAATTTTTGTTTTGTTTTACCCCATATGTAACTCTGTGTTGTTGTTTTTATCGCACTGCTTTGCTTTATCTTGGCCAGGTCGCAGTTGTAAATGAGAACTTGTTCTCAACTGGTTTACCTGGTTAAATAAAGGTGAAATAAAAATAAATAAAATAAATAAAACCTAGAATAATGGGGCATAGACTGCTGGAAACCTAGAATAATGTGGTCTAGACTACAGGAAACCTAGAATAATGGGGTCTATACTGTAGGAAACCTAGAATATTGGGGTCTAGACTGCAGGAAACCTAGAATAATGTGGTCTAGACTGCAGAAAACCTTGAATAATTAGATCTAGACTCCAGGAAACCTAGAATAATGGGGTCTAGACTGCAGGAAACCTAGAATAATGGGCTCTAGACTGTAGGAAATCCAAGTTTTTAAAGACAACAAAAGTTTAATGTTTTCCCCCTTGGTGGTGATGGTGGTGACGGTGATGACGATAATGGTGATGGTTGTGGTGGTGGTGGTAGTAGTGGTGGTGATGGTGGTGGTGGTGGTGGTAGTAGTGGTGGTAGAAGTAGTGGTGGTGGTGGTGGTAGTATTGGTGATGGTGGTAGTAGTGGTGGTGGTGGTGCTGATGGCGAATGCATTAAACTCTATATTGTAGATATCTTCATGTGTTTCATTGGGAGCAGACATTGGGAGCAAAAATTGAATTGATGCTGCAGAGATGCAATATGCAGACCTAATGCGTCCCTGCAGAGCACCGATAACAGGATCATTGTCTGGGATTTAGAAATGCAGGGAAACTTAGTGGAGCTAACCTGTCTCCAACCATAAGGATCAACTCCAGTTAACCTAGAAAGAGGCAATGAAGGTTTTCACAAAGGAGAAGGAGAAATGGAAAGTGTACCTATTCACTTGTTTCAGCTGAGGAATGACGGTAGTGCTGACTTTTAGAACAGGATGGAACCTGTCTCTCTCTGTGTCTGTCTTTACATCTCTCTCTCTCTCTGTCTCTCTGTCTCTGTCTCTCTCTCTCTCTCTCTCTCTCTCTCTCTCTCTCTCTCTCTCTCTCTCTCTCTCTCTCTCTCTCTCTCTCTCTCTCTCTCTCTCTCTCTCTCTCTCTCTCTCTCTCTCTCTCTCTCTCTCTCTCTCTCCTCTAGGTGTCAGCAGAGTTATTCATGCAGGGCAGCACTGGGCTGGGCTACCTATCCATGGGTGTCTGTGTGTGTGAGTGCATCTGCCTGTGCCTATGTGCAAGAGAGTGTGTGTCATCAAGTTATCAGGAAGTCCCTGTTTAGTGGGTATCAAGGTGTGTGTCAACATGTTATCAGGAAGTCCCTGTGTAGTGGGTATCAAGGTGTGTGTCATCAAGTTATCAGGAAGTCCCTGTGTAGTGGGTATCAAGTTGTGTGTCATCAAGTTATCAGGAAGTCCCTGTGTAGTGGGTATCAATGTGTGTGTCATCATGTTATCAGGAAGTCCCTGTGTAGTGGGTATCAAGGTGTATGTCATCATGTTATCAGGAAGTCCCTGTGTAGTGGGTATCAAGGTGTGTGTCATCAAGTTATCAGGAAGTCCCTGTGTAGTGGGTATCAATGTGTGTGTCATCATGTTATCAGGAAGTCCCTGTGTAGTGGGTATCAAGGTGTGTGTCATCATGTTATCAGGAAGTCCATGTGTAGTGGGTATCAAGTTGTGTGTCATCATGTTATCAGGAGGTCCATGTGTAGTGTGTGTCAAGGTTCTTTAAGTGTTGTGTGTGTGTTATTTAACCTGCACAAGGACACAGCTAGCTAGCCGAGGATGATAAGGCATGTAGAGAAGTAGTTTGTGTGTTGTGTTGTGTGTGTGCGTGCGTGCGTGCGTGCGTGCGTGCGTGTGTGTGTGTGTGTGTGTGTGTGTGTGTGTGTGTGTGTGTGTGTGTGTGTGTGTGTGTTCGAAGCATAGCTTTCCACAGTGCAGTGACAGCCTCGCTCAAGTTGCCGTGGTGATATCTTCTCCCATGTGCAGTACACAATGGCCCACACACTCAGGAGGGAGGAGCAGTGTCAGACAGACACACATTCTACTCCTCTGCCTTGACATCCTTGGCTAGCTAGCTGGTCCTTGTGCAGGTTAGATAACCATTATTAACACATATGTCCTTCTTCTGTTGTGGTGTTATAATAGCTGTGTCTCCTCTGTCACACTCTCTCTCCGTCTCTCCCTCCCTCCATCCATCCCTACACCATCTCTGCATCCAGCTCCAGTGTTTCTGCAGGTGTTCCCCCATCCCTCACTAATGAGAACAATGGGGAGAGGAGCGCTGGGGCCACCAGCTCATCAGGGCTTTCTTTATCTTGTTCATTGCGTCCTCTCTCTTTGAAGTGTGTCTGAAGAGCCTGCTTCAAAGACTGGCAATTACCGCACATCATGTAATTGCTGCAAGACAGGCAGCTATATGAGAGAACTTGTGTGTGTGTGTGTGTGTGTGCGTCAGCTAATGCTAATGTATCAATGTACAGTAAGTGTGTGCCTCAGTTTTCCTGACATGCTGTAATCGATTGAAATGTACGACAAACATCCATCAGACAAAACATTTACTGCCTCAACCCTCTTGATGGCTTTGCACATCTGTCAAGTGACTTCTAACTGTAGAATCTGGCAGCTCCGATCAAAATAAATCTTTCTTTCCAATTCAATTGATCTCCACGTTTAGATTACGAGCCAATATTGAGGTTTATAAACGTGGTGTTTGTGGCTGATAGGACAGTTCTAAAACAGGTCAATAGATTTATAGGACAGCAGCCTTGTGTTCTATGGTCAGTCAGTTCCTATTGAGTGTGTATGTGAGTTTGAATGTGTGTTTGTGTCTACGGGAAACAACCACATAAAGTGGTATTAGACCTGGATGCATTCTGAATTATCTGACGACGGTCAGCAGCAATACTAAAAATCTTGTTTGTACACAGAGGTTAGAGTACCTACCGCATATGCTTACTGTGTATTTAAGGCTATCTCACACACCTTCCCCTCCTGCCTCCTGCCTCACACACCTCCCCCTCTTGCCTCCTGCCTCACACTCCTTCTCCTCCTGCCTCCTGCCTCATTTCTCCTCCCCCTCCTGCCTCACACTCCTCTCCCTCCTGCCTCATTCACCTCCTCCTCCTGCCTCCTGCCTCACACTCCTCCCCCTCATGCCTCCCTATCCACTGGTTTCTGCTGAGCAATTATATTAGAACAGGATGGAACCTCTCTCTCTCTCTCTCTCTCTCTCTCGCTCTCTCTAATTCAAGCTGCTTTATTGGCATGAAAAACATTGCGTCAATATTGCCAAAGCAACAATGTATACAATATATATAAAATAATGAATAATAATATAATATAAAATGGTAGTAAATAATAATACATTTAAAAAATATATTTAAAAAAATAACAATCAAATGGTAAGAATGGTAGAAATATAATAAATATAAAAAGGCTAAACATGGAAAATGAAACTATAACCACATAACTGTCATCCTCACCATTACATCAGTACTACAACTACCATCATCATTACTACTACTATTACCACCACCATCATTACATTGCTCTCATTACCATCACCCCTACTACCCATACCACTACTATTTGGAATAATAATCACAATAATAATAATAATAATAATAATAATAGTAATAACAATAATACTAATAGTAAGTAAGTGAATCCTTACTATGCAGATGTTATTATTCAGTGTCCCTCAGGCTATGGCAGGCAAATACATATTTGGCTGCAAAAGGAGCCGTTGCTTCTTCGCCCATGAGTATTTTTTGATTTTCCTCTGGGTTTAATAAGTTAAAATGTGGAATAAATGTAGTACTTTCTGTGAATAATGAATCTCTTGGTGAAGAATATTTCTCACAGTAAAGGAGAAAGTGCATCTCTGTTTCTACCTCCCCTGTCGTGCGGTGACCACATACACGCTCTTCTTTGGGTAGCCATGTCTTTTTATGTCTGCCGCTTTCTATTGCCAATTGGTGGTCACTCAGCCTGTACTTGGTAAGGATCTGTCTCTGCTTCATATCTCTGACAGAGTAGAGATAATCAGAACATTAATATTCTCTGTTTTGGGCCAGATAGCAACTTAGTCTGCTTTGGGGTTTTGTTTTGTTTTTCCAATGTTGTAAATATGAGTCCTTTGATTTGTTCATGATTTTGTTTATTTGAATGATTTCTTTTGAAGCAGTGCTGGTGTCAGCTTGGTTGGTTATGTCTAACACCAGTTGACTGAAAGGGCTAGTTTCTGGGCTCAGCTCTTGGGTTTGAAGTGCTTTAAATTGGAGACTTGAATTTGGACTTGAATTTAGGTGTAGCCAAATGTTGAATGATATTTTTTGTTCTAGAATACTAAGGTTCTGTTGAAGACCTTCTTTGGCTGGTGATAGAAGAACCAAATCATCAGCATATTGCAGGTATTTTACCTCTGTGTCAAATAGTGTTAGTCCTGGGGCTGCAGAATGGTCCAACATGTCTGCTAATTCATTGATATAAATGTTGAAAAGGTTTGGACTCAAACTGCAGCCTTGCCTCACACCTCGACGTTGCGAAAATAATAATGTTATTTGGTTTTTGATTTATTTTTATTGCACACTTGATTTCTGTATGCATACATTTTATTAAGTCATACCACCTTACCACCAAGGTCTGGGAATTTTGAAGAATAGTCCTTCGTGTCAAATAGAATCGAATGTTCTTTTAATGTCAATAAAGCAAGCAAACATTTTTTCCCTCTTTTTTTTGGTGGACGTGTTTATTAATTAGTGTGTGTAAGGTGTATATAGGGTCAGTAGTGCGATGGTTGGGGAGAAAGCCAATTTGACATTTACTTATTACAAGAAAGATTTGAATTGTTGAATTCAAAATGCTACAGAAAACCTTTCTGAAGTTGCTGTTTACTCAAATTCCCCTGTAATTATTGGGGTCTGATTTGTCTACACTTTTGTGGATATGGGAGATGAGCCCCTGGTCCCAGACATCAGGGAAGCAGCCAGAAGTTAGTACCATGTTGAACAATTTAAGCACAGCATTTTGCAATTCAGGTGTGCTGTTTTTCAGCATTTCATTTCTGATGTTATCTAGACCACAAGCTTTCTTTGGTTATATAGATTTTAGCTTTTAATGTAGTTATTGTTGGGTTATTGGGTAATCGAATGTGTTTTGGTTGTTTTTAATGACTGATTCAAGGATGTAAAATTTTTCTAGAATTTATTTTATGGCTAATCCTTGTGGCTTTGTCATGCCTAAATTGTTCCACGTGTCCCAGAACTGATTTTGGTCAATTGCATTTTCAATTTCATAAAGTGTCTTATTGGTATAATGCAACTATGTTTATACTGTTTTACAGTTTCAAAGTAATCGTAGCATAGCTCTGGGTTGTTTTGCTGCTTATGTTTTACATTTGTCTTAGGTGTTTTCTAATTGTTTTACATTCTTTATCAAACCATTTTTCAGAAACGTTTAGTTTTTTGTTTCTGATGTTGAATATCTTTGTTTTTCTCAAATGTGCTTTTGATGCTGCTTTTTGGAAAAATTGTATGTATGCAATTGATGTTTCGAGTAGCCGAATTGACACCTTCTTTATTGTTTTGGCATTGTGAGTTACTGAAGACCTGTATAGAGTTCATCATTTCATTTGAGTTCAATGTTTCAATGAACTTCTCTGCACTGTTTGGAGCCCATCTGTACAATTGGTTCATGTTGTAGAGTTTATTGGGATGTTTTTTTTTTTAACACGTTGATCTGACTGTGATCTGACAATGGTGTCTGTGGTCTGACAGTGAATGCACTAATGGAGGAGGGGTCCATATCAGTGATGGCATAATCGACTACACTTGTCTCAAGAGCTGAGCACTAAGTAAACTGACCTAAAGAGTCCCCTCTGATGCTACTATTAAGCATGTACAGGCCTAAGGCTCAACAGAGATGCACAACTCCTTCCCGTTTTTGTTCAGTATTTGGTCAGGACTGTTTCTATTCTTTATAATAGGGCTACTGTACAAGGAGGGGTGTCCAAATATGTGGTGATTACCTCGCACATCAGTGAAGTCAGACTCAGAACCTGTTCTCGCATTGAAATCTCCACAAAGAAGCACTTTACCCTCTGCCTGAAATTGAATGATTTCTGTATGGAGATTGTCAAAAACGGATATATATTTATATATATATATTTATATTTTAGTCATTTAGCAGACGCTCTTATCCAGAGCGACTTACAGGAGCAATTAGGGTTAAGTGCCTTGCTCAAGGGCACATCGACATTTTTCACCTAGGGGCACATCAACATTTTTCACCTAGTTGGCTCGTATTTGGCTAATATGATGAATCTGAAGGAGGAGCATAAGCTGAACATATGTATACCAGTGGAGGCTCCTCAGAGGAGGAAGGGGAGGACCATCCTCCTCAGTGCAATATCATAAAAATAGAAATAGTGAAACATTAAAAAAGTTATCCTCTTTAGATAAAACTATACTAAATATATTCATATGTAACCAAATAATTGATTAAAATACACTGTTTTGCAATGAAGGTCTACAGTAACTTCAACAGCACTGTCTGGGGTAGTGCCATGGTGTAGCCGGAGGACAGCTAGCTTCCGTCCTCTTCTGACTACATTGACTTCAATACAAAACCTAGGAGGCTCGTAGGCCTCACCCACTTCCATTGACATACATGGTAATTATGACCACTTCCGGAGGACGTCCTCCAACCAATCAAAGCTTTTGCAGTATGAACTGACATGTTGTCCATCCAATCATAGAATTAGGACCAGAGAATGAATCTAGTGTGTTGTATTGGGATTGTGCAACAGAGCATTATGAGGGTTCTATGTTTTGAGAAGCTTGGTGACATTGTTGGATAGAGATTAAGAGTGAAGAGTGATAGTTGAGCATTTTTGGGATATTATTCAATTCAAATTAGTTTTTCCAAATTACAGGAGACATCAGAGGTATATTATGAAAACAATTATTGGTTTTAGAACTCTATTTTTGTGTACAATTTATTGAAATTTGCCTTGCTAACTTCAGTAGCTAGCTAGCTACCAGCTCAAGTGTGCAGTTTTCTCCGCCAGATGGTAGAATGGCCAATGCTGTCGAAAATGTTGTGGACTTTTTGTTGAAGAACCACTTTCATTCTCTGGGGTACACAGAAAAGGTGCGAATTAAAAGTGAGGGTCGACTAGTTTCATGAAGAATAAAATATGCCCACGTCAGATTCAAGCTTCTGGCAGGTCTGCGTATTCAAACTGCGTAACACAACGAGAAAGTAAGAAGAAACAGGGATTTTCTCATGCGGCTTATCAACACCACTGCGTTTTTGGGCATTCAAGAATTTGCTTTTAGAGGACACGACGAGAGGGAAAGTTCCGCGAACAAGGGCAACTACAAGGAGCTTGCAGAGGTAGTTGCACGTTATGATGCTTTACTTGCTGAGCATATCGAACTTTGGACTGTCTTTTCTGGGATGTTGAAAACAATTCCGAATGATTTGATAGCTTCCATCGCATCATCCATTCAAAGTTAGATTAAAGAGAGAGGTTGACACAGCAATTTGTTTTTGCGTGCGCTCAAGTAGACTTTCCACTTTCCTCCGGTATTTATTTAGCAAAGATGATAACACATAATCACTCCGGACAGACACAAGCAAAAATTCATGACATACACTACCAGTCAAAAGCTTTAGAACACCTACTCATTCAGGGCTCCCGAGTGGCGCAGCGGTCTAAGGCACTGCATCTCAGTGCTTGAGGCGTCACTACAGACTCCCTGGTTTGATTCCAGGCTGTATCACAACCGGCCGTGATTGGGAGTCCCATATGGCGGCGCACAATTGGCCCAGTGTCGTCCGGGTTTGGCCGGTGTAGGCCGTCATTGTAAATAAGAATTTGTTAACATGCAAAGTTAAATAAAGGTTAAAAATTCATGGGTTTTTCTTTATTTTTACTATTTGCCAAGAGTATGCTAAGCTGTCATCAAGGCAAAGGGTGGCTATTTCAAGAATCTCAAATATATCTTGATTTGTTTAACACTTTTTTGGTTACTACATGATTCCATGTGTGTTATTTCATAGTTTTGATGTCTTCAATATTATTCTACAATGTAGAAAATAGTAAAAATAAAGAAAAACCCTTGAATGAGTAGATGTTCTAAAACTTTTGACTGGTAGTGTAAATGTTGCAGCATCCTAGGTTACACCATAAACATTAGAAATCTGACATGCTGAATGTGATGAAAACAAGACTATTTTTCAGTTTGATCAACTGTAGGCTACTAATAAGAGCAGCTGCATACAGCCTTTGCGCCCTGTCCATCTGGTCAGGGTAACTAATTGGTAACATTATGTATTTATAGTCCATTTGTTTGTCAAGAGAAAATGTGAATGTGATCAAATTTAGTTTATATTCAAAATTGGGCTGGCTAGGCTGCCTATACTTTTTAAATCCAAAATTAATCAATCAAAATAATAGTGATGACTATTTTATAAGGCCTACCGTTGCATAGGCCTGCACGATGCAAACATGCATAAAGCAAGCTCAGCCCTGTGAGTTATATTGTCCATCAGTTGCTGTCTATATGTCTGGGTAGAGGAAATCCCCCACCTAATCTAGTCTAAATATAATTTATATGAGCAAATATAAGGTGGCTGCATTATTACACTTCAATACTTTTACTCCTTGCTTAGCTAACTCGTTCTTAGCTCTTTTGTCTAACTGTGTAGTGTGTTGTGTTATTGTTTTTTGTCTTCCCAGTCAAATCCTGTCCTGCACTGGTCAAGCCTCTGAACACCACAACTCATGCCTCATACCCTCATTCAATCACTGCTGTGATCCCTTTCCAACACTGTAAGTAGCCCTCTCATTCCCATTCCCCATAATATTGTACTATAAATGTCTTTATTAAATGCTTTAGGTAAAAATAATTTGTTTTTGACGATTTTTGAAACACACATTGTGTTCTCCGGGTATTCTGACCTGGGCTGGAGCAGATTGGGAGGCTGGTAGGTTGACCTGGGCTGGAGCAGACTGGGAGGCTGGTAGGTTGACCTGGGCTGGAGCAGACTGGGAGGCTGGTAGGTTGACCTGGGCTGGAGCAGACTGGGAGGCTGGTAGGTTGACCTGGGCTGGAGCAGACTGGGAGGCTGGTAGGTTGACCTGGGCTGGAGCAGACTGGGAGGCTGGTAGGTTGACCTGGGCTGGAGCAGACTGGGAGGCTGGTAGGTTGACCTGGGCTGGAGCAGACTGGGAGGCTGGTGCAGTGTCATCAGGCTGTGTGGTGGAGGCCATGCTGGTTATGCTGGTCTCATAAGGCTTCTTGCTGGGTCACAGAGGCTGTTGGGGGTGTTGGGGTCTGCTTTTTTTCCATCATCTCCCTCCTTTACTTTTTCCTCAGCTTCTGAGATGAGTTCAGCTTCTACTTAGGGTAGCAAACACATTCTCAAAAGCCTGGAGGCTTGAATAATTGCCTTGTATCAATACAGTTCCATTATTGTATAAGTTGACTGTTTGATATGTGTTGCTCTGGTCAGCTTCTTCAAAAATGCTGATCTGACAGCCTTGGCTGATGCCTCTCTTTTGAGAAAGGGAAATGGTTGCAAATAATCATTTTCCGTATATGCCCTCATTTGGTATAAAACATTTAATTTGCAAATGTTTTGCAACTGGCAAGATCTGCAAACAGGCATTCATGGTTCTGTCCCATCATCAAACCTTTGAAACTTTTCTTACCATTCACTGTCTGGATGTCTGGTGGGTAAACAATTTCCATAGCAATGCTGGTGATGTTGGCTACAATGTTGCAATAGAAGCCTACCTTTCCAAAACAGTGTTGTTTCTTGTATTATTGTCTCTAGTGTCTTTAGAGAACTATTTTACTTTGATGTCCTTTGTCTTCTGTCCTCCTTTTGTCTTTCTATTGTGTTATTAACTAGCTATTTTTTAGTTAACTAGCTAGCTTCTTTTAGCAACTGCTTAGAAACTGGTAAACAATCCAGCTAGTTTAGCTAACTGCAAAATTTGATAAAAAAATAGATGCTTTTTCACAAGCTTATCTTCTTCATTTGTGGCTTGTTTTGTCTCCCATTCATTCTTGCAGTTGTCTTTTGTTTTTTCAAATGTACTTCACTCCAAAAACCATGTATAGTTCAATATTTGTAGGAGCTCATTTTTTAAGTTACAGTAGTATAGCCCAGTGAGTTGAAGTTACAGTAGAATAGCCCAGTGAGCTGAAGTTACAGTAGTATAGCCCAGTGAGCTGAAGTTACAGTAGTATAGCCCAGTGAGCTGAAGTTACAGTGAGCTGTAAAATATATTCAGTTACAGTAGGATAGCCCATAGACACTATAACTGTATATCCTGTGCAATATAACATCCCTGAGCTGATTACTCTCTATCCCACTTAGTCTCTCTTCTACAGTTTACTAGGGTAGCCCAGTGAGCTGAAGTTACAGTAGGATAGCCCAGTGAGCTGAAGTTACAGTAGCGTAGCCCAGTGAGCTGAAGTTACAGTAGCGTAGCCCAGTGAGCTGAAGTTACAGTAGTATAGCCCAGTGAGCTGAAGTTACAGTAGGATAGCCCAGTGAGCTGAAGTTACAGTAGTATAGCCCAGTGAGCTGAAGTTACAGTAGGATAGCCCAGTGAGCTGAAGTTACAGTAGCGTAGCCCAGTGAGCTGAAGTTACAGTAGGATAGCCCAGTGAGCTGAAGTTACAGTAGCGTAGCCCAGTGAGCTGAAGTTACAGTAGCGTAGCCCAGTGAGCTGAAGTTACAGTAGTATAGCCCAGTGAGCTGAAGTTACAGTAGCGTAGCCCAGTGAGCTGAAGTTACAGTAGTATAGCCCAGTGAGCTGAAGTTACAGTGAGCTGTAAAATATATTCAGTTACAGTGGGATAGCCCATAGACACTATAACCGTATATCCTGTGCAATATAACAATCCCTGCGGCCCCATTCACCGTCTACAACAGACACAGGAGATTAAGCAAGGAAGCCATTTTAGAGTATTGAGACGCAGACCAGGTCCTGAGTAGTGTGATAAACAATAAGGAGGTGTTTAGCCTGTGATAGGCCATATGTAGAGAGACAGGAAGCTGCTCTGACAAAAAGGGACCAGGTCTGTGGAAACAGCAGAATGGAGATAATTACTATATCAATACAATAACCCCTCCTGAGACTAGCAACATAGAGGGTCAGAATGGGTGTGTGCGGGCGGGCCTGGGTACATTTAGACAGACATCATTTGAAGCACATGCAGCTTTAAAAAGGCAGCCAGGCAATACAGAAAACACATAAAAATCATATTCTGAGTTCAATGTAGTTGTTTCCATTTGTACCATGGTACAAATTAATTACTAATCAATTGCAATAGTGTTTGATACACTAGAGAACACTAATATGATGTCATTCATGGACACGACAGTATTCCTAAAATGAATTGTTCTCACACACAGTCAGAGGCACAAACACAAATAAAGAAAAAGGATCACACGGAGCCAGCTAGGGCGGCCGGCCAACAGAGAAAAAAGCGAGTGAGCTAAAGAGAGCGAGAGAGAGAGAGAGAGAGAGAGAGAGGGCTGGAATGTCCATACATAGCCAGCAGGAAGAGCTGTTTCAGGCAGGAAGCTCCATGTACGGGCATGGAAGCTTCCTCTGCCGGTTGGTTCCCAGAGCAGAGATCACATAACCACAGGGCTTCTGGGAGACTGCAGGGGTGGGTAGTGGCCGGCTGCCGGCTGGCTGGCCAGGAATCTGCTGTCAGCTCCCTGCTCCACTCCCTTTTGTTTTTACTGTAAACCTACTTTAGCCTGCAGCCTGCCTTCTCCTATGCTGTTCTGTCCTCCTTCTCACAGCTCCCTACTCTGACTGGGCCAGGAATCAGTTGTTCCTGAATAATGCTGGCTGTACATTAAACAGGCACAACATATTGTGTCTACTGTCTCCCTGTATTTCTTTCCAACACAATGATACCTAGACATGAATCAACTTGTAGTAATTCATCATGATCTATGGTGATTTAACTCGCTATAACACAGCTTGATCAGTTATCCCCATCTGTGTGTCAAATGTGACAGACAGACAAATCCCCCTTTCAGACAGACAGTCGTACAAACAGACAGCAACATTACATACTGTAGATAGACAGACAGTGACTGTGTATTAGAGGAATTAATCTGAGAAGTGACATTTACTAATGCATTGTACCTGCTCCAAGAGAGAGAGAGAGAGAGAGAGAGAGAGAGAGAGAGAGAGAGAGAGAGAGAGAGAGAGAGAGAGAGAGAGAGAGAGAGAGAGAGAGAGAGAGAGAGAGAGAGAGAGAGAGAGAGAGAGAGAGAGAGAGAGAGAGAGAGAGAGAGAGAGAGAGAGAGAGAGAGAGAGAGAGAGAGAGAGAGTATAAATGGGATGGCTGTGTTGGAGAGGGAAAATAAATGAAGATAAGTGGCTACAAGGTAGAGTAAAAAAGCTAAAGTAGAAACAGCAAAAGGCCATGAAGGCATTTGTTGAGAAAAATAGTGTAAGAGGCTACTTTCATCTCTTACACACAGGCTCTGGTAGACAGACAGTAAACCAACCAGCTCTTGGTCTGTAATCTCCCTCAGCTTTATACAGTGAGGGGAAAAAAGTATTTGATCCCCTGCTGATTTTGTACGTTTGCCCACTGACAAAGAAATGATCAGTCTATAATTTTAATGGTAGGTTTATTTGAACAGTGAGAGACAGAATAACAACAAAGAAATCCGGAAAAACGCATGTCAAAAATGTTATGAATTGATTTGCATTTTAATGAGGGAAATAAGTATTTGACCCCCTCTCAATCAGAAAGATTTCTGGCTCCCAGGTGTCTTTTATACAGGTAATGAGCTGTGATTAGGAGCACACTCTTAAAGGGAGTGCTCCTAATCTCAGTTTGTTACCTGTATAAAAGACACCTGTCCACTGAAGCAATCAATCAATCAGATTCCAAACTCTCCACCATGGCCAAGACCAAAGAGCTCTCCAAGGATGTCAGGGACAAGATTATAGACCTACACAAGGCTGGAATGGGCTACAAGCCCATCGCCAAGCAGCTTGGTGAGAAGGTGACAACAGTTGGTGCGATTATTCGCAAATGGAAGAAACACAAAATAATTGTCAATCTCCCTCGGCCTGGGGCTCCATGCAAGATCTCACCTCGTGGAGTTGCAATGATCATGAGAACGGTGAGGAATCAGCCCAGAACTACACGGGAGAATCTTGTCAATGATCTCAAGGCAGCTGGGACCATAGTCACCAAGAAAACATTTGGTAACACACTACGCCGTGAAGGACTGAAATCCTGCAGCGCCCGCAAGATCCCCCTGCTCAAGAAAGCACATATACAGGCCCATCTGAAGTTTGCCAATGAACATCTGAATGATTCAGAGGAGAACTGGATGAAAGTGTTGTGGTCAGATGAGACCAAAATCGAGGTCTTTGGCATCAACTCAACTCGCCGTGTTTGGAGGAGGAGAAATGCTGCCTATGACCCCAAGAACACCATCCCCACCGTCAAACATGGAGGTGGAAACATTATGCTTTGGGGGTGTTTTTCTGCTAAGGGGACAAGACAAATTCACTGCATCAAAGGGACAATGGACGGGGCCATGTACCGTCAAATCTTGGGTGAGAACCTCCTTCCCTCAGCCAGGGCATTGAAAATGGGTCGTTGGATGGGTATTCCTGCATGACAATGACCCAAAACACACGGCCAAGGCAACAAAGGAGTGGCTCAAGAAGAAGCACATTAAGGTCCTGGAGTGGCCTAGCCAGTCTCCAGACCTTAATCGCATAGAAAATCTGTGGAGGGAGCTGAAGGTTCGAGTTGCCAAACGTCAGCCTCGAAACCTTAATGACTTGGAGAAGATCTGCAAAGAGGAGTGGGACAAAATCCCTCCTGAGATGTGTGCAAACCTAGTGGTCAACTACAAGAAACGTCTGACCTCTGTGATTGCCAACAAGGGTTTTGCCACCAAGTACTAAGTCATGTTTTGCAGAGGGGTAAAATACTTATTTCCCTCATTAAAATGCAAATCAATTCATAACATTTTTGACATGCGTTTTTCTGGATTTTTGTTTTGTTATTCTGTCTCTCACTGTTCAAATAAACCTACCATTAAAATTATAGAGTGATCATGTCTTTGTCAGTGGGCAAACGTACAAAATCAGCAGGGGATCAAATACTTTTTTCCCTCACTGTAAGCTAACAGAGAAGAGAGGGAGAATAGCGCTAATAGCATTATTCTCTTCTCCATTCTAACTGCAGCTTTCAGCCTGCTGGCCAGGATAGAGTAACAGCACAGAGCTGGGGTCATTACTCACAATGGAGGGGCTCTTTTAGGCTGTGCTACACACATACTTTGAAGTGTAGAAAAGACTGTAGTGTGGTGTGGGCGTGCGTGCGCGTGTGTCTGTGTGAATTCCACTTAACTGCATGGATATTTGCAGCCTGTGAAAAAACAGCCGCTTAGTAGAGAGGTGCTCTTATTGTAATCAAACACCTTTACTGGCTGCTTCACCTACATTAAAGGCTGGAAATGGCGGGAGAGGGAGAAACAGAGGAGAGGGAGGAGGAGAGGAGTGGGAGGAGGAGAGGAGGGAGGAGGAGATGGAGAGGGCGGAGAAGAGGAGTGGGTGGATTAGAGAAGAGGGAGGAGGAGAGGAGAGGGAGGAGAAGAGGGCGGAGGAGAGGAGAGGGCGGAGGAGAGGATAAAATGTTTTGGGCCAGCGTTACAGATGGCTAAATGGGTCCACTGATACAGGACTAGTAAAGGCTCAGTGCACTACTTTTGTGGAAAAATAGAATGTGTGTGTGTGCGTGCATGCGTTCGTGTGTGTGTCCCTGTCCATGTGTGGGTTCTTATGTGCATATGTACGAGCAACAGATGCTCACAGCAGGTCCCCAGCCCCCCTCTGTCTCCTCGTCCCCTGGCTCGCCACCCTGGTGACATCACTCAGAGTGTAAGTGGCGATCAGTTCCACCTCATCACAGAGGAACTATAAATAGTCTCAGAATGGTTTCATGGGACCAGAGAGGACAGCTGTAGTGAGTGGGTGGAAAAAAGATCGGGACAGATGATCACACATTTACCGTATCCCTACTCCCAATTTCTCCCACTCTGCAGGCAGTACCCATGCTGTCACCCCTGAGACTGACAACACCTTCAGGGCTCTGTCATAGAGACACACACACACACACTGTTATAGACACACACACACTGTTATAGGCATAGACACACACACACACACACACACACACACACACACACACACACACACACACACATACTGTTATAGGCATAGACACACACACACCTTCTACCAACTCCCTACACCTGTTTGCCTAGTTTTACTGCTACAGTTTTTCCAGAGTTAGTGATTATGCCATCATAAATGTTTTAACAGGGGCTTAACACATGCAGGATGAAAAGTGCATCACCTCTTGTAGGTGTGCTCTTTTTGTAATACCTTACACAGGGCACAGGGGAATGCAAGAGTGGAGGTGTGTGTGTGTATATGTGTGTGCTTGTGTATTTATTCCTGGTTAAATAAATAAATAAACTCCAGAAGGCATACCATAAGTCAGTCAGTAGAATGATGTTGGTAGAAATGATGTTGGTAGAATGATATTGGCCATCTTAGAACTAAGGTCAGTTCTGCTAACAAACCTCTTACCCACTGGTCTACACTAGTCCTCATGACTCACGCCAGACACAATGTTTGGGAAGGCTTTCTTATCAATATCCATCATATCCCATATATAAAACTATATTTATCATGTATTTCAACAGTATGGCTCTCAGTTGTTTAGAACAGGGCATTGTGTCCGCTCTACAGATGACATGTCTATGTGCAGTACATCACTCCAAACAGTACAGTAGCACCCGCCTGTTTAGTACAGTGGGATGTGGAGCATATAGTGTCGGTATAATCCTGATAGGAAATTATGGAAGGCTTGACTGTATATATTTACATTTACATTTACTGTCTCACAGGCTGTGTACAGGGATGGTATCCGATAGGCTGGCAGGCTGGGAGACAGAGAGGGAAACAACCCTGGAGGCTTATGGGGATCTGTTTGTGTTTCACAGTGTTTTCCAGCCAGGTGCCTTTGCTAAATCAGTGTGGTACTGGAAGTGGAGTGGAAGTGGCATTTCATTTGGAGATGCTTGAGAGAGTAATTCTTTTTTTCGTCTTTTTCGATGACACTTGAAATGGTGAAAATTGACGTGGGTGCATTGGAAATGTAATTGGCACTGCTGAAAGACTCATCGTGTTCTAAATCATGGAGAATGGTGATCACAAAGTAGAGCCAGACACACACAGCCGAGCCCAGCTTGGAAGAGAAACAGGTGATGTCTTGCTTTCGCATGTGCATGGCTACGTGGCTGCGCGGCTGCCCGTGCATGCCGTGTGTATACAGTTGAAGTCGGAAGTTTACAGAAACTTAGGTTGGAGTCATTAAAACTTGTTTTTCAACCACTCCACAAATTTCTTGTTACCAAACTATAGTTTTGGCAAGTTGGTTAGGACATCTACTTTGTGCAAGACACAAGTAATTTTTCCAACACTTGTTTACAGACAGATTATTTCACTTTTAATTCACTGTATCACAATTCCAGTGGGTCAGAAGTTTACATTCACTAAGTTGACTGTGCATTTAAACAGCTTGGAAAATTCCAGAAAATGATGTCATGGCTTTAGAAGCTTCTGATCATCATTTTAGTCCAAGATGGCGTAGCAGTGCGGTCGTGTACTCTGTAGTGTGTCTGTGTAAATAGCCAGTTTTTTGTTTTATCGTATTTTTCGTGTATATTTTTCCTATCACACTTTTCTTCCTTCTACTAAATACACTTTCCTGCAACCCGCCTTACTCAATGTGGAAAGGATTCTATTATTTACTTACCTTTTATCTAGACTCTCCAGTTGAAACTAGCTAGCCAGCTAACTAGCTACTTGCTATTAGCCACCGTTAGCGGTTTTCACCCGGAACATCGAATCTTCTGCTGGAATAACTAAATCACTGGACCTTAACACCGGATCGCAACCAGCTAGCCGCAACCGTATGGATGTTGCTGTTGGCTAATCACCACTGCCCCCGAAGCAAGCACCAGTTAGCCTTGAGCTAGCCTCGAGCCAGGCCCATATCCCGGCTATCTACCTCTCTGTCTACCGGACGGGAGTAGCCAGCTAACTAGCTACTTGCTATTATCCACCGTTAGCGGTTTTTTCACCATTGTCCGTGGCCTGCACTACCTACCAGCCAGTTCTAGCCTGGACTATTATCGGCCAGTCTGCACAGCGCGTTATCGACCCAGAACATATCGGATTTTATGCCGAAATCACTGAATCACTGGACCTTTAACACCGGATCATCGCAACTAGCTAGCTGCAACCGAATGGATGTTGTGGTTGGCTAATCAGCCTTGAGCTATCCTCGAGTCAGGCCCTTCTCCCGGCTATCTACCTCTCTGTCAACCGGACGGGACCTCCTAGTGACGACACGGAGCCCCGCCGATCCATCACGTCTGGTCTGCCGACGTAATCGTCTGTGGTTTCAACAGGTTTCGACGACCACGAAGATCCATCTGCTAGCCCCGGCCCGCTAGAACACGCAATTCAACAGCCGTGCTTCCTGCTCGCCTGTGCTGTAGCACCAATTCAAACTGCTCTCGGACTCACATATTGCTGTTCACTGGACCTTATGATCACTCAGCTGCACAGCTGATGCCTGCTGGACTGTTCCTTTACACGGTACCCTGTCCTGTTTTATCTGTTTAGCCTCAGCCCAAACTTTCATCGCCATTACCATTTGTTGTCTTAGCTCTCTCGAATAACACCTGTGATTGCTTTATGCCTCTCTCCCATGTCAATATGCCTTGCCTATTGCTGTTCCAGTTAGTTCTTATTATGCAATTTCACTGTAGAGCCCCAAGTCCCTCTCAAACTGCCCCAAATAGCTCCACCCCCCATACACGCGGAGACCGGCTCAATCGGTGCCTCCAGTGATGCTATCTCTTTCATTGTTACCCAACACTTAGGTTTACCTCCACTGTACTCATATCCTTCCATATCCTTGTCTGTACATAATGCCCTGAATCTATTCTAGAAAACCCGGAAATCTGCCCCTTTTATTCTCTGTATCCAACGCACTAGAAGACCAGTTCTTAAAGCCTTTAGACGTATCCTTATTCTAGTCCTCATCTGATCCTCTGGTGATGTAGAGGTTAACCCAGGCCCTGCAGCCCCCAGTCTCACTCCTACTCCCCAGGCGCTATCATTTGTTGACTTCTGTAACCGTAAAAGCCTTGGCTTTTTGCATGTTAACATCAGAAGCCTCCACCCTAAGTTTGAGTTATTCACTGCGTTAGCACACTCCGCCAACCCTGATGTTCTAGCAGTGTCAGAATCCTGGCTTAAGAAGGCCACCAAAAATTCAGAAATGTCCATCCCCAACTACAACATTTTCCGTCTAGATAGAACTGCCAAAGGGGGTGGAGTTGCAATCTACTGTAGAGATAGCCTGCAGAGCTCTATCATACTATCCAGGTCTGTGCCCAAACAGTTTGAGCTCCTACTTCTAAAAATCCACCTTTCCAGAAATAAGTCTCTCACTGTTGCCGCTTGCTACAGACCCCCCTCAGCCCCCAGCTGTGCCCTGGACACCATATGTGAATTGATTGCCCCCCATCTATCCTCAGAGTGCGTACTGCTTGGTGACCTAAACTGGGATATGCTTAACACCCCGGCCATCCTACAATCCAAACTAGATGCCCTCAATCTCACACAAATTATCAAGGAACCTACCAGGTACAACCCTAAATCCGTAAACATGGGCAACCTCATAGATATCATCCTGACTAATGTACCCTCTAAATACACCTCCGCTGTCTTCAACCAGGATCTCAACGATCACTGCCTTATTGCCTGCGTCCGTAACGGGTCCTCAGTCAAACGACCACCCCTCATCACTGTCAAACACTCCCTAAAACACTTTAGTGAGCAGGCCTTCCTAATGGACCTGGCCCAGGTATCCTGGATGGATATCGATCTCATTCCGTCAGTAGAGGATGCCTGGTTGTTCTTTAAAAGTGCTTTCCTCTCAATCTTAAATAAGCATGCCCCATTCAAAAAATTGAGAACTAAGAACGGATATAGCCCCTGGTTCTCTTCAGACTTGACTGCCCTTGACCAGCACAAAAACATCCTGTAGCGTACTGCATTAGCATCGAATAGCCCCCGCGATATGCAACTTTTCAGGGAAGTTAGGAAGCAGTTAGGAAAGCAAAGGCTAGCTTTTTCAAACAGAAATGTGCATCCTGTAGCACTAACTCCAAAATGTTTTGGGACACTGTAAAGTACATGGAGAATAAGAGCACCTCCTCCCAGCTGCCCACTGCACTGAGGCTAGGAAACACTATCACCACCGATAAATCTACAATAATCGAGAATTTCAACAAGCATTTTGCTACGGCTGACCATACTTTCCACCTGGCTACCACTACCCCGGCCACCAGCTCTGCACCCTCCGCTGCAACTTTTCTCTGTGTATATCAATGATGTCACTCTTGCTGCTGGTGACTCTCAGATCCACCTCTACGCAGACGACACCATTTTGTATACATCTGGCCCTTCATTGGACACTGTGTTAACAAAACTCCAATCGAGCTTTAATGCCATACAACACAACTTCCGTAGCCTCCAACTGCTCTTAAACACAAGTAAAACTAAATGCATGCTCTTCAATCGAACGCTGCTGGCACCCGCCCACCCGACTAGAATCACTACTCTTGGCGGGTCTGACCTAGAGTATGTGGACAACTACAAATACCTAGGTGTCTGGTTAGACTGTAAACTATCCTTCCAGACTCACATTAAGCATCTCCAATCCAAAGTTAAATCTAGAATCGGCTTCCTATTTCGCAAAAAAGCCTCCTTCACTCATGCTGCCAAACATGCCCTCATTAAACTGACTATCCTACCGATCCTTGACTTCGGCTATGTCATTAACAAAATAGCCTCCAACACTCTACTCAGCAAATTGGATGTAGTCTATCACAGTGCCATCCGTTTTGTCACCAAAGCCCCATATACTACCCACTACTGTGACCTGTACGCTCTTGTTGGCTGGTCCTCACTACATATTCGTCGCCAAACCCACTGGCTCCAGGTCATCTATAAATCACTGCTAGGCAAATCCCCGCCTTATCTTAGCTCATTGGTCACCATAGCAACACCCACCCATAATATGCGCTCCAGCAGGTATATCTCACAGTCATCCCCAAAGCCAACACCTCCTTTGGCCGCCATTCCTTCCAGTTCTCTGCTGCCAATGACTGGAACGAACTGCAAAAATCTCTGAAGCTGGAGACTCTTATCTCCCACACTAACTTTAAGCATCAGTAGTCAGAGCACCTTACCGATTACTGCACCTGTACACAGCCCATCTGAAATTAACCCACCCAACTACCTCATCCCCATAATTCACTGTATCTAAATTCCAATGGGTCAGAAGTTTACATACACTAAGTTGACTGTGCCTTTAAACAGCTTAGAAAATTCCAGAAAATGATATCATGGCTTTAGAAGCTTCTGATAGGCTTATTGACATAATTTGAGTCAATTTGAGGTGTATCTGTGGATTTATTTCAAGGTCTACCTTTAAACTCAGTGCCTCTTTGCTTGACATCATGGGAAAATCAAAAGAAATCAGCCAAGACTTCAGAAAAAAAATTGTAGCTCTACACAAGTCTGGTTCATCCTTGGGAGCAAATTCCAAATGCCTGAAGGTACCACGTTCATCTGTACAAAACAATAGTACGCAAGTATAACCACCATGGGAACACGCAGCCGTCATACCGCTCAGGAAGGAGACGCGTTCTCTCTCCTAGAGATGAACGTACAGTGGGGGAAAAAAGTATTTAGTCAGCCACCAATTGTGCAAGTTCTCCCACTTCAAAAGATGAGAGAGGCCTGTAATTTTCATCATAGGTACACGTCAACTATGACAGACAAAATGAGAAAAAATAATCCAGAAAATCACATTGTAGGATTTTTTATGAATTTATTTGCAAATTATGGTGGAAAATAAGTATTTGGTCAATAACAAAAGTTTCTCAATACTTTTTTATATACCCTTTGTTGGCAATGACACAGGTCAAACGTTTTCTGTAAGTCTTCACAAGGTTTTCACACACTGTTGCTGGTATTTTGGCCCATTCCTCCATGCAGATCTCCTCTAGAGCAGTGATGTTTTGGGGCTGTCGCTGGGCAACACAGACTTTCAACTCCCTCCAAAGATTTTCTATGGGGTTGAGATTGGCTAGGCCACTCCAGGACCATGAAATGCTTCTTACGAAGCCACTCCTTCGTTGCCCGGGCGGTGTGTTTGGGATCATTGTCATGCTGAAAGACCCAGCCACGTTTCATCTTCAATGCCCTTGCTGATGGAAGGAGGTTTTCACTCAAAATCTCACAATACATGGCCCCATTCATTCTTTCCTTTACACGGATCAGTCGTCCTGGTCCCTTTGCAGAAAAACAGCCCCAAAGCATGATGTTTCCACACCCATGCTTCACAGTAGGTATGGTGTTCTTTGGATGCAACTCAGCATTCTTTGTCCTCCAAACACGACGAGTTGAGTTTTTACCAAAAAGTTATATTTTGGTTTCATCTGACCATATGACATTCTCCCAATCCTCTTCTGGATCATTCAAATGCACTCTAGCAAACTTCAGACGGGCCTGGACATGTACTGGCTTAAGCAGGGGGACACGTCTCGCACTGCAGGATTTGAGTCCCTGGCGGCGTAGTGTGTTACTGATGGTAGGCTTTGTTACTTTGGTCCCAGCTCTCTGCAGGTCATTCACTAGGTCCCCCTGTGTGGTTCTGGGATTTTTGCTCACCGTTCTTGTGATCATTTTGACCCCCACGGGGTGAGATCTTGCGTGGAGCCCCAGATCGAGGGAGATTATCAGTGGTCTTGTATGTCTTCCATTTCCTAATAATTGCTCCCACAGTTGATTTCTTCAAACCAAGCTGCTTACCTATTGCAGATTCAGTCTTCCCAGCCTGGTGCAGGTCTACAATTTTGTTTCTGGTGTCCTTTGACAGCTCTTTGGTCTTGGCCATAGTGGAGTTTGGAGTGTGACTGTTTGAGGTTGTGGACAGGTGTCTTTTATACTGATAACAAGTTCAAACAGGTGCCATTAATACAGGTAACGAGTGGAGGACAGAGGAGCCTCTTAAAGAAGAAGTTACAGGTCTGTGAGAGCCAGAAATCGTGCTTGTTTGTAGGTGACCAAATACTTATTTTCCACCATAATTTGCAAATAAATTCATTAAAAATCCTACAATATGATTTTCTGGAGAAAAAAATTCTCAATTTGTCTGTCATAGTTGACGTGTACCTATGATGAAAATTACAGGCCTCTCTCATCTTTTTAAGTGGGAGAACTAGCACAATTGGTGGCTGACTAAATACTTTTTTTCCCCACTGTACTTTGGTGCGAAAAGTGCAAATCAATCCCAGAACAACAGCAAAGGACCTTCTGAAGATGCTGGAGGAAACAGGTACAAAAGTATCTATATCCACAGTAAAATGAGTCCTATATCGACATAACCTGAAAGGCCACTCAGCAAGGAAGAAGCCACTGCTCCAAAACCGGCATAAAAAAGCCAGACTACGGTTTGCAACTGCACATGGGGACAAAGATCGTACTTTTTGGAGAAATGTCCTCTGGACTGATGAAACAAAAATAGAACTGTTTGGCCATAATGACCATCGTTATGTTTGGAGGAAAAAGGGGGATGCTTGCAAGCCAAAGAACACCATCCCAACCGTGATGCACGGGGGTGGCAGCATCATGCTGTGGGGGTGATTTGCTGCAGGAGGGACTGGTGCACTTCACAAACTAGATGGCATCATGAGGAAGGAAAATTATGTGGATATATTGAAGCAACATCTCAAGACATCAGTCAGGAAGTTAAAGCTTGGTCGCAAATGGTTTTCCAAATGGGCAATGACCCCAAGCATACTTCCAAAGCTGTGGCAAAATGGCTTAAGGACAACATAGTCAAGGTATTGGAGTGGCAATCACAAAGGCCTGACCTCAATACTATAGAACATTCATGGGCAGAACTGAAAAAGTGTGTGCGAGCAAGGAGGCCTACAAACCTGACTCAGTTACACCAGCTCTGTCAGTAGGAATGGGCCAAAATTCAACCAACTTATTGTGGGAAGCTTGTGGAAGGCTACCTAAAACGTTTGACCCAAGTTAAACAATTTAAAGGCAATGCTACCAAATACTAATTGAGTGTATGTAAACTTCTGACCCACTGGGAATGTGATGAAAGAAATAAAAGCTGAAATAAACCATTCTCTCTACTATTATTCTGACATTTCACATTCTTAAAATAAAGTGGTGATCCTAACTGACCTAAGACAGGGAATTCTTAGTAGGATTAAATGTCAGGAATTGTGAAAAACTGAGTTTAAATGTATTTGGCTAAGGTGTATGTAAACTTCCGACTTCAACTGTACATAGAAGAAGTGCATCTGTTACTCATTGTGTATTTATTATTACTTGTATTATTATTATTATTATTATTATTATTATTGCATTGTTGGGAAGGGCCCGTTAAGTAAGCATTTCACTGTTAGTCTACACCTGTTGTATACGAAGCATGTGACAAATAACATTTGATTTGATTTTTTTGATCTGTTGGGTCAGCTTGGTGTGAGAACGGTCTGGTCAGACAGCATCCGCAGATAATTGAGTGGTGACAGATTAATGCCAAAGCTGGTAGACTGACGTTCCCAGACTGCTAAATCACAGGGCCCAGACCTGTCATAAACAATGTCACTGATAACGGCAGTATCTCTGACCATCTTTACTGACCTCATCTTCATGACCAGCTGTAATAACAAGCTTCAATGACAGGGTCTATGTGTAATAGGGAGATAGAAATACTGTGTGAACATTCACAAGAATCAACAGGTGTTGGGTACATGAAATGACTAAAAACACCTGCTACAGTGACTGCATCCTGTGCTCCCTGTTGGTCAGTGAAAGAGGGATGAAAAGGCATCCTGGACATCCTACTTAAAATGAGATCACTGTGTCTCTACATGAGAAGACCAGAAATAAAGACTTTCAAGGCAAATCCTACTGCTACAGTCCCTGTCCTCCTCCTGGGATAGAGATCTGTGATACGGTACCAGTAAGGCCTTCATTCACACAGAGTCTGAGAGGCTGAGAGGCTGAGAGTCTGAGGGGCTGAAAGGCTGAGAGGCTGAGGGGATGAGAAGCTTGAGGGGCTGAGAGGCTGAGGGGCTGAGGGGCTGAGAGTCTGAGGCTGAGGCTCATCCCCCAGTGTCCTCCCCCATGTTTAACCTCTCCCTGCTGGGTGAGAGGATCAGAGACAGGGGTCTCTCTCCTGACAGCTGTTCTGGGGCAGGTGTGTGTGTGTGTGTGTGTGTGTGTGTGTGTGTGTGTGTGTGTGTGTGTGTGTGTGTGTGTGTGTGTGTGTGTGTGTGTGTGTGTGTGCCCTCTTCTCCAACACAGGGGTCGAGGTTCAGGGGCTCCTGCCTCACTCCCTGCTCACATTAAAGCCACTTCTAATCACTGCGGGACTTAGCCAATGATGTGCTTATCAAACGACATATTTCAAAAAGGCATCTTAAAGGCCCGAGGGCCAAAAGGCAATAAGACCACATTTGTATGTGGATGAAAGGAAACTGTGCAGACAGACCTTGCATCAGAATAGAGAGGGGATGGATCATTAGCATCGCCAGTTAAATCAGCAGCGCACTGGAGAGAGGAGGGAGGGAGGGACAAAAAGAGAGGGACAAGGGATTAAGGGAGAGAGGAATGACTCCCTTTTAGTCATGCTTTTTGTACTCTATCACAGCTTTCCAAAAAGAATAAGTGAACAAATACATTTTTGAACAAAGGTCGGGCTCTTGAAGTGGAGCCCCGTGGGGGCCATGAGGTGGCTCAATTGTGGGTTAGGGCGCAGGGAAGCCACAACGCACTCACCCTCGCCCCCACTCTGCTCCCCACAACCCCTCCTCAAACAGAACATGCCTGCATATGACCTTTGATATGTGCTAGAAAGCCTTAGAACAGCAGCAAAGGGAAACAGTAATGCTCCACACATCACAGACACATGCCCCCCTCTCTGAAGTTGGTGTGATGGACACATTGTGACAAAGTTGGCCCATAGTAACTTCCCACTTGTGCTGAATGCAGCCTGAATACCTCAATATACTGGGAGGAATCTGGCTGTAACCAAGACCTCACAAAGACCACAAGAGCTACCGATTTTTCATATGACATATAGCCTCTGTGACCACAATAATACTGGAAACAAACAATGATGGGAAACTTTAAAAAACTGGGGCAGTGAAATTGAAAATGTTTTTTAGCCAAAGAATAGGCTTAATCTCGGTCTTCACAACGGCCCCTGAAGAATTAACTTCAGTGCTGGTTTGTGCTTGTGTGTGTTTGGGTGTGTCCATGCCGGAACATACTGTTGTGTATAATTCAATTATTTATCGAAATATGGTAATGATGTACATTTCTTATGCTGAAAATGGGGTGTCCTTTATCTTCCAGCTATATTGTTTGCTTGCTGGCTGTTGTTATTGTTTCTATATCTGCATTGATTTGTTGTGTTTGGACACACACACACACACACAGTTATGTGTCAGCGGAAGAGAGGAGGGGTGTGTCCAGGGATGTCTCTTAAGGGGACTCTGAGTGGTAGGGAAATATATTGGAGCACACAGGGACGGAGGATAACATCGCTAACATTGCAAAATTAAACACACACACACACACACACACACCTCATCAGACCCAATTTAGAAAGTCAGTTTGGGATCAGGAGACCAATTATCTTCATTATTTCCCTCTATCATTTTCTCTTTCACTTGTTTTTCTTTCCGTCTATCATTTTCTCTCGCTTGTTTTTCCTCTTCCTTTTTGAACTGTGTTTGCGTTGGGCATATTTTGGTTGTGAGCGTATTGCACAACACAAAATGACCTATAACTACGGGAAAAAACGTTAGGCCTACTTGTCTGCACTAGATGGATGTTCGTACTGTTTGTGGTATATACAGATGTAGGATCTTAATTTGATCACCCTGTTGCAGGAGAACTTTCCTGAAATGCAAACTGCATCCAAACTGATACAACGAGAAGATTGAAACTGCTCTCTTCGGCCTCATGCTAGCTAGCAGTAGCCACAGCAGCCATTATGGAATGGCATGTTGCATTGAACAACAAAGGAGCTGATTGGCTGACACTGCCTTTACAAAATGGCTGTAGTGGCTACTGCTGGCTCACATGAGGACGAAAAGGGCAGTTTTCCGGAAAAACTAGCAGTATTTCAATCTTGTTAATTTGGAGTACAGTGGCATATCCCATCCCTGCATTGAGGTACGTATCCGACCAATATCTTGTGCCGGCTCCGCTGTGTCTTAATCTAACCATGATGCTGTTCCGACCCCAGTGCAGCTCAGTGTAAACAAGCGTAACGGTAGGGGTCGGAATCTTTTGGCCACTGCCATGGTTTCATCTGCTTTGTGCATTCGATAATTAAACCCTCACAGATAAATTCACAGAGTCGCACAGGCTCCAGAATGTTTTAGGCCTACATTCCCCCAATGATCTTTTCTGAACAGGATAAGAAAGTGCTGAACAAACTACTTGTTTTGCCTCTCAGTAATATATATGTATGAGTAGACAAAACATTAGGAACACCTTCCAAATATTGAGTTGCACCCCCTTTTACCTTCAGAACAGCCTCAATTCGTCAGGGCATGGACTCCACAAGTTGTCGAAAGCATTCCATAGGGATGCTGGCCCATGTTGACTCCAATGCTTCCCACAGTTGTGTCAAGTTGGCTGGATGTCCTTAGGGTGGTGGACCATTCTTGATACACACGGGAAACTGTTGAGCGTGAAAAACACAGCAGCATTACAGTTCTTGACACACTCAAACCGGTGCGCCTGGCACCTACTACCATACCCCGTTCAAAGGCACTTAAATATTTTGTCTTGGCCATTCACCCTCTGAATGGCATACATACACAATCCATGTCCAAAATCTAAAAACAATATGAGTAGGCCTCTATCGCTTGAATGATTTGAATCTCGTTCACACACTTCTGCTCATGTGCAATTACCCTAAGGACGAGGTATATATCGATTAGACTAATATCTCAAAGCAGCATGAAATCCTATAGCAAGTCCCCATCTTCATACAGCCTAGTTAGGCATGGGAGTCATGCATTTGCATTGTCAATGATATGAGGGTTCAACGGGAGAACAACGCTAAATATAGTGACCATGAAATCATGCTGGGTAAATTATCTTCAGTTAAAGGTCCCTATGATGTGGGAACTGTGGGGAAATCCACTCATAGAGCATACATTTGACATGTAGGATTATGACATTAGATGTGCATGTAAATGCTATAGGCTACTATCCCCGAGCCGACTAGGTGAAAATCTGTCGATGTGCCCTCGAGCAAGGCACTTAACCCTAATTGCTCCTGTAAGTCGCTCTGGATAAGAGCGTCTGCTAAATGACTAAAATGTAAATGTACTGCAGGGATGGGTGAGGATGCAGGATCAGATATGAACACTGAAATGCAATGAGATGCTCCAATAGGATTTTTGTTAAGTACCAATGGAAATATTTGAAACCAGTCAGTGATGAGATATGGAAGGAAATTCTATACATATATATTTATATTTTATTTATATTTCATTTCTGGGAGGATATCTTGTACATCAAATATCCCATTGGCAGTTAAGCGCATTCAATGTGTTGAGAAGCCAGAAACAGTCACTTGGTTTAACAAACACAAATACAAAATAAGGATAAACCACCAAATAATGAACCGCATGTATATAACATACAAAAGAATCCCATGCCTACTCAGTAGGTAACTACAACATTCCAACTTGAAGACGTGGATATTTACATTTACAGTTACAAAAATATAGTTAATAATTTCTCTCCTTTGCTTACATTGTAAAAAAAAATGAAGCGGTGCCCTCATATAATCATGTCCCTTTCTTTACTTCTTCAGAGTCTGAACATGACTTCCATTCTGTAACAAAAATATCCCTTCAACCCTTAAGGCGAGACGCAACGCATCCTCTCTTGCACGCAGACATGTCAAAACATCAGCAAGGCTTCACATAAAGGCACCAAAAACAGGAACGGTGGTATTGTTTTTTGATTTTTTACGTGAAGTGTTTTTGTCCACGTAACAGACTGATATGTCACATGACGTGAGAAAGAGAAATCTAGTACCAGTGGATGATATTTACGAAACAATAGAAACTAACATCACTATTAACACATGCTTGAATACTTAAGTGCTTAGTTCGTCATCAAACAAAGTAAATAATGTATCACATCATTGTCATCACTACATCATCATAGAGAAAGTATTAGAATATAAAATATGGCCCTGCTGACTTCAAATATGCAAATACGTTTTTCACATCAATGGTACCAAATAATGCGAAAAAATATAAGAAAACATGGCACAAGTACAATATACATATAACGTCTCTTAGTGCCTTAGTACCAGGACGACTGGATGTTCAGTCTGTCTGTCTGTCTCTTAGTGCCTTAGTATCAGGACGACTGGATGTTCAGTCTGTCTGTCTCTTAGTGCCTTAGTATCAGGACGACTGGATGTTCAGTCTGTCTGTCTGTCTGTTTCTTAGTGCCTTAGTGCCAGGACGACTGGATGTTCAGTCTGTCTGTCTGTCTCTGTGTGTTCACTCATAGGAACGACCAACCTGTCTTCACCTGTTTCAACTCTGGCTCTAGAAAGTTTAATATGCCTTGTTTTAAGCCCTGCATTTGCTTTACCAACTGAGAGGAGAAAATCCCTTTATGTGTTCTATATTGTCTTTGCCCGGTCCTTGACCTGTGTTTTAATCTCTTCTTCAGGTGAATCTGAGGATTTACTGAACAGAGCTTGCAGAGGGAGCAGGCAGAAAAGTGCTTTTCAGAAGGGGAATAAGTCTGTTGATGCTGATTTCTCCCCTCAAAGAGACTGTACGGTGTGGTGAGGAGGAGGAGGAGGAGGAGGAGGAGGAGGAGGAGGAGGAGAGAATAAAAAGTACATTTTCTCTTTCTATTGCTTAGCAGATCTCGATTGTTCTTGGGGAGAGTGTGGAATGCATGTCTGATAGCGGGGTGGGGACCGGAGAGGAGTAGATGGAGGCTACGGAGGAGGGGAAGGAGGAGGCCATGGAGGACTGAAAGGGACTGGACATGGACATGGAGACAGAGGGGTAGGTGGTGGCGATGGAGGGAGAGGGGTACGAGGTGGCAATGGAGGGAGAGGGGTACGAGGTGGCGATGGAGGGAGAGGGGTACGAGGTGGCGATGGAGGGAGAGGGGTACGAGGTGGCAATGGAGGGAGAGGGGTACGAGGTGTGGACCGGAGAGGAGTAGCAGGATGTGACTGAAGAGGGGTAGGAGGAGACTGAGGAAGGGTAGGAGATGATGGGAGAGGGGTAGCTAGAGACTGGGGAGGGGGCTGATACTGGTGCTTCTGCTACTGCCACCGTCCCGGCCACCCCGCCCTTCTCCGCCTTCTTGTCCTTTTTCCTCAGGTGGATCTTGGTATGCCTCTTCCTCTCATCGCTGCGGGCGAACTTGCGTCCACAGATCTCACAGGCAAAGGGCTTCTCGCCAGTGTGCGTGCGAATGTGCGTGGTCAGGTGGTCGCTGCGGCTGAAGTTGCGCATGCAGATGCGGCACTGGAAGGGCTTTTGGCCCGTGTGGATGCGGATGTGGCGCGTCAGCTCATCGGAGCGGGAGAAGCGGCGGTCGCACGTCTCCACAGGGCAGGCGTAAGGCCTCTCGTGGGGCGGTGTCTTGCTGGGCCGGTTGGGGTACTTGCGCATGCGGCTCGGCTTGATCAGCTGGGACTGGTAGACACTCTTCTGGTCCTGGGAGCCTGTCTGGGTGGCAAAGGCTTTGATGGTGGACAGGGGAGTGAGGGAGGGCTGGCCAGACCCATTCTGGAAGGGCTTCTGATCCTGTAGTAGGCTTATCTCCCCCTGCTGCTGGGGGAAGAGGTAGTCAGGGATCATGGGCACAGGAAAGCTAGAGCCACATGTCTTGCCGTTGGAGTAGGCTGGAGGGGGGTACTGGAGCGATCCCCCCGCGGGGATGGGGAAGCCCTGGTCAGAGAAGATGTCAGAGCTGGTGTTGGAGTACGTAGGAGCAGCTGAGTAGATGGGGTTATTCTCACTGTGGTGGACAGAGCAGCTCAGGCTGGAGCTCTGAGAGGAGATGGTGACGGAGGAGATAGGGGATGGGGACGAGGAAGAGGTGCCGGTCTGAGAGGCGGAGGAGGACAGGGTGGAGGTGGAGGGGGGGTTGATCCCCACTAGCCCGCTGACCAGGCTGAACAGGGGCTCGGCCCACAGGCTGTTGCTGCAGTTGGTGGCTGGTTCCAGGGTGAAGCGGCCGGTGTAGGAGATGGGAGGCAGCCGCTGGGTGGAGTAGCTCTGCTCTGCCATCGACTTCTCACAGTTCATGGAGATATCAGGTAACGTATCTGCAGAGAGAGAGAGGGAGAGAGACAGGACATTAATCAACCTGTCAATATGCTGGAGGGAGAGAGAGAGGAGGAGGGACTCAGGAGGGAGGGAGGGAGGCAGAGGAGAATCCTGCCAGAGAGGTGGACAGTGTTGCCCCTCTCCTCTCTAACAGCAGCAAGAACCTCCCTCCCTCCCAGCAACCCCAGCTCTTTCCCACCCCTAAACTCCCACACCAGCCATTTCCTCCTCTAACCAAAACATAGATGTCTTGCAAGTCAACCCAAGCCATCTGCATGCATCCATTAAAAAATATATATATTTCTGTTACGCACTCGCACAAGCGCACACAGACACACAAGCATGTATGCGGGCACACACACACACCAAGCTCTTGAAGTCAGCCACATAGCCAAAGGTATTGATTACTGAAACTGCAGTTCAGCTGGTTTTAAGAATGCTATTAAAATTGAGCTCTAGAATCTCTAAAGGTATGCAATGAGTGAGCCACGCTCAAGTACAAATACCATTCAATGAAGAGCTACAATTTAATTTACACAATTCTACATTTCTTAAAACATTTTGAGTTATGTATTTCCAATTATCATAAATTAAACTGCTTTATTATATTTCATTTCTTTCTTTTTTTAAATTCCATATCAAACCATCATGAGAATTAGACATATCTCATTCAAAGAACATATTCAACATATTTAGGGTCTTCTCTCTAAGTTGAAATTGAAATCATAATTGCCAGCTGAACACAAATAATGATTTAAGTTATGCAACAACTGTTTCATGCCATGCATTCTGCTACTGCACACAGCAAAGCAGCAGCTGTCTATCATACATTACAGTAAAGCAATTCCATCCAACAATAGACCAAGGAGAGACTTACCTCCATTAAGGTGGTCATACTGCTCTCCTTGCTCCCCCGATCCGAAGCCTGCTCCCTCGGGCGCTGAGGCAGAGAGGAAGGGGGTCCCAGCGGAGCTCAGCATCATCATCTCCTCCAGCTTGGGGTAGTTATCCATGGGAGAGTGGGGGAAGCTGAGGGGGTCTGAGATCTGCAGGGCTGGAAGGAGCATCTCTGTCTTGGTTGCAGCCATCCTCCAGGGATGTGGACCTGTAGGGGGCTGAGGCTGTGCTGGAGGCTGAAGAGGAGTGCAGCGAGGCTGGGCAGAGTGGAATCACCAGTCCACCTCAGGGAGCAGGGTCAGACTGCTACTGCTGCTGAGGATGAGGATATATTTTCTTCTCTTCCGTTTGATTTCCCTCTTTCTTCTGGTTCTTCAAGTCTTCTTGTATTTTTCTTCCTTTTGTCCAAGATGAGTAAAATCCACTTTTTTATTTTCTTTCAGAAAATATCATTCAGATCAGATGTGTCCCTTTTACTCATTCCCTAAAATGGGTGATAAGTAATCATTCATATATTTTGTTTCTTTTCACTGGTTGAATCCAATTAGGGTGCTGGCTTTTTGGATAATGTGTTGTTGTTGTTTTTGATTTCACTTTTACTTTCTCTGTAAATTGTTTTCGGTTAGGGAGATAGTGCAGTATGTGAGTGAGTATCTGTCTATCGCTGCTCTTGCATTGGCTGTTCTGGGCACTGAGGGCTGTCTTTCCTGCGCTGAGAATTCTGACTCCTTTATATACCCTCTCTCTGTGACGTAGATGTCCATATATGGAGTGGAGGAAGCCCATATTTAGGCACTGCAGCGGAGGACACATGACATTAGCCTGGGGGAAAAGGAGAGGGAAGAGAGTTTATATTGAGCCAGTGCAATAAATCGCGGGAAGATACCCACTCTTCCTCAGCCCCAAATCGATGCATCTTCATATGAGAATCCCTGCTAGAGAACGAGGCATAATTCTTGCTCTCTCCCCGATTGCACGTAGTTTAGATTCTGATTTCCCATCTGTGCAGCAGGCATCGCTTGCCGGAAAACCCTGCTCTGCCATGCCATGTAAGGTAGTAACTACACAAGGACCTATTCCGGTTGGTTTACATTTCCTTGCCCTTATTTGGAGCTTCCTGAGGTAGTGCTGATCGGCGCTTGGCAGCAGCGAAATTAGAGAGGTTGGAGAGCAGCTCAAGCGCAGCCTCTGCTCCTTACAATAACTAATGTCAGCCCTATCCTCCCTCAACAATGCAGCCTCACCCAAACCAGCAACAAAAACACTGTAGCCTTCATTTTAGATAGAAGCTGAGACATTTCAGCTTTGAATGCTCTAAACGGAAATGTCATAAATAGAGCAACTCGTTTATGGGTCTCAGTTGTATTGTGTTAATGCATTTGCAGTTTGCATCAACACATGAGAGCACAAAAACAGCCTCATAAAGTATATTCATAAAAAAGATATAGCTAACATGTTATCAATCTTGCATTATAAGACGGGTTCATCAGTTTTATACATTCATGCATCTATGCATATTTTCGTAGCCAGCCTACCCATCCCGTTTACGCACAAAAAGGCGCACAGAGACAGTCATGATATGGAAAAATACACTTTTTTAAAGAATTTAGTTGCAAACACAATCATCTACCGCATCAATGAATGCCTTAGTTAGACATTAGCGATTTGACAGTTGGGAGGAATAGAGAAACAAAAAGGCCAGACAGCTGATTCCTCCAGGATGACAGCGGGAAATCCTGTGCAATGATGCCAGTGTCGCGTGTCAGTAAAACTCAAATTCAAATGACCTACATAATGTTTTTTTAAATCTTTGCAGGCAAAATGCATATTTTAAGAATGGGTCATGGTTAGGCAATATGTGAATATAGCCTATGTTTTTTTTCAATTTGTTTTGGGAATTGTATTAAGTGCGTTGTATTCTGTCTGCTTGCCTGGCTGGAAATGAAATGGTTCAAGCCCTTGAGAGTAGTTATCACCGTATGGAGATTACTTTGACCGGCGGGACAGTTAATTAAATAACACAAACAATTTTCAAGCAATAAACAATTAAGTCTCTCATCTCGCCAAATCGAGTGTTGACAAGGTCGTCTATAGACTGCTAAATTACTCATCACTCATTATCTGCAACCCCTGCTATTGCTTAACATTAGGAAGATGCTCTCTCTATCTCCCTATTTGTCATTGATGAATGATGGCGGACGCCCGCGGATGCTGACGAAGCGCTGGGCCGGGGCTTTCCTATCCGTCTAATTGCGGGGTGTACCCGGCCTCCCCGGCTCGATACTCGGGGAATCTCTCTGTCACTCACGTAGCTAATAGGCCACATTAACAAACCGCTTCTAAACGCTGCCAGGCCGCCTGCGGGATACTGATGTTCCCTGGCTGTTCCAGCACCACAGTAGGCCTGGGAGCTCGGACTCCTCGATGGCTCTGACGGAAAATCGATATGTGTTTCCCCCGGCCCGATGCTGACTGGAGCTATGCAGGCAAGCTCATTGTTAAACATTCTATGGTTCCGTGTGTAGTGTAGGCCAAGGGGAGAGAAGTGCAGTGCGTGGGTGAGACTTCAACGCTTTTGAAGAAGGTACCACTCCAGGTAAATATAACTAATGTTACAGAAGAATATTACATTTGCAGTTAGTAAAGAGTGAAATAACTGCCCAAATTGGTTGCTGCGCCATGAATTTTTATCAGTAGGTCTAGTAATCTGTTCAATTTCCAATGCATTCTCCCTTCCACCCACTGGTGGTGAACATTCAATAAATGTAACCCCTATGTCCATGCTCACCAACTTCTATGACCCTTATTGTATCTCTATTGATATCCCAATACCACACTTTCTAATATACTATCCAGGTTGATCTTGGCCTTGTCTCCAGGGATGCTGGTACATGGAGGTGGTCCTGATAATTACTACCCAGGTTGATCTTGGCCTTGTCTCCAAGGGATGGTGGTACATGGAGGTGGTCCTGATAATTACTATCCAGGTTGATCTTGGCCTTGTCTCCTGATAATTACTGTCCAGGTTGTCTACAGGGAGGCTGGTACATGGAGTTGGTCCTGATAATTACTATCCAGGTTGTCTCCAGGGAGGCTGGTAATTGGATGTGGTCCTGATAATTACTCTCTAGGTTGTCTCCAGTGAGGCTTTTACATTGAGGTGGTCCTGATAATTACTATCCAGGTTGTCTCCAGAGAGGCTGGTACATGGAGGTGGTCCTGATAATTACTGTCCAGGTTGTCTCCAGGGAGGCTGGTACATGGAGGTGGTCCTGATAATTACTATCCAGGTTGTCTCCAGAGAGGCTGGTACATGGAGGTGGTCCTGATAATTACTATCCAGGTTGTCTCCAGGGAGGCTTGTACGTAGAGGTGGTCCTGATAATTACTATCCAGGTTGTCTCCAGGGAGGCTGGTACATTGAGGTGGTCCTGATAATTACTATCCAGGTTGTCTCCAGAGAGGCTGGTACATGGAGGTGGTCCTGATAATTACTATCCAGGTTGTCTCCAGGGAGGCTTGTACGTAGAGGTGGTCCTGATAATTACTATCCAGGTTGTCTCCAGGGACGCTGGTACATGGAGGTGGTCTTGATAATTACTATCCAGGGCCCAGATTCACAAAACACTTTTACGCATGACCTTCTTGAAGTTTATTAGATAGTTCGTAAGTGCTTTCACAATATCTTAATATCATGTTTTCTTACCTTCTCAATCTTCTTACAATCTCTTAGATGTTTCTTGCTAAGCAACCGTTTTAGCAAGCTATCTAGCTAGCAATGGTAATTGGATGTGGTCCTGATAATTACTCTTCAGGTTGTCTCCAGGGAGGCTTGTACATAGAGGTGGTCCTGATAATTACTATCCAGGTTGTCTCAAGGGACGCTGGTACATGGAGGTGGTACTGATAATTACTATCCAGGTTGTCTCCAGGGATGCAGGTACATGGAGGTGGTTCTGATAATTACTATCCAGGTTGTTTCCAGGGAGGCTGGTACATGGAGGTGGTCCTGATAATTACTATCCAGGTTGTCTCCAGGGAGGCTCGTACATGGAGGTGGTCCTGTGGAACACAAATGGACGTGTAAGTAGTCCAGTAGGCCTCGAGGTACTTCAATTACACACACACACCCAACACACAAACTTCTCCTCACAAGCTGTTGTTGTTCCATTTGGCACCCAGCACCCAGTGTACTGTACATTTTTACTCCATGGTTTGGATTCTCTCCCCAGTGTTTCCCTTCCCGCCTGGGGTGAGTTCTCTCTGTTTACCCCCATTAGAGTGTGTCATATATTATGGATGGTCCAGGACTGGCACTGCCAGCCTCACTAACAAAGCCTAGATACTTAGTGTACCTGGAGTTCTAAAACCCATTATAAAAAGACTGTAGAGAGTCAAATGGTTTTGGATGGGTCTAGAGCAGGCACAACACAACATCCCTGACATAGCCCACATAGAGAGAGGAGAGAGAGAGAGGAGGTAGCCATATAGTTCTACAATGGACTCTGAAATGTCTTGAGAGTCGAATGGCTGTGATTGTGTTTTTTCCAAGGCTGATTTTGTTGCAATAGTTTAGTGAGAGTGTCCATTAGTGTCTGTGAGTGTCTGTGTGAATGTAACAAACATTGTACAAGGCTGGTCCAGGAGAGGTATCTACAGTAATTATTTGCTGTAAGGGCTTCAAGGCAAAAACCAAACCAAACTCTTGTCTGTGTCTGTTGAGGCTGTCATGCATCACTTTCCAAGGTCGATAAATACATGCAGCTAAGAAACTAGATGAGGAAACTCATCATCTGATGACAATGTAATAAAATCAGGTTATGGAAAACTCTGAAGAAAGTCATAAAGTAATAAAGATGATAAACACTATGAACTGAGCTGTTGTATTACTCACTGATGCATGGAGGGGGTGGACGTGTGTGTGCCTGCGTGCTGCGATTGTACGTGCGCACGTACGTGTGTTTGTGTTTATGTGTGTGGGTGTGGGTTAGCCGGTTAATTCTAGCAAGTGTGTTCCCCATCGTTGCCCACGCAGCCCAGCCAGAGGAGTCCTCGTCTGATGAGTGCCCAGCTCTCCGGCAGGGAGGGAGGGAGGCTCTGCCCTCAACTACACACCCACCACATCCCCGTCCCTCAGCGCCAGCCTCGGAGCAGGCCTTCCCTCATGCCCTCACCGTGTTGCGCAGATTAATATTGAATTAAGTCCCAATCTGCCAGAGACAGCGGAGGAGAGAGGGGAGCAAGAGAAGAGAGAGAGAGAGAGAGAGAGAGGAGTGAGAGAGAGAGAGAGAGAGAGAGAGAGAGAGATGGAAACACAGGCGAGAGGGACGGAGAGAAAGACGAGAAAGGTGATAGAGAGAAGGAGAGAGGGAATAGCAAGACAGAAGCAAAAATGAGAAAGAGGGGGAGAGAGAGGAAGAGAAGGCACAAAGAGAGATATCCTCACATCCCCACACTGTGGAGCAAATACCAGGCTTCTGCCGGAATTAATCACTAGTTCAACACCAGGCCAGCACCAGGTCAACACCAGTTAAATACAAGGCCAACACATTAGCCAACACCAGGCCAACACCAGACTACCACCAGGCCAACACCAGTTCACGACCAAGCCAACACCAGGCCAACACCAGGCCAACACCAAGCCAACACCAGGCCAACACCAGGCCAACACCAGGCCAACACCAGACCAACACCAGACCAACACCAGACCAACACCAGACCAACACCAGCCAACAACAGGCCAGCACCAGGCCAACACCAGGCCAACACCAGGTCAACAGCAGGCCAACACCAGACCAAAACCAGGCCAACACCATTTCAACACCAGTTTAACACCAGCCCAACACCAGGTTTAAAGCAACCTGAACACCAGCCCAACACCAGACTAACACCAAACCAACACCAGCCAACACCAGGCCATCACTAGGTCAACACTAGCCAACAACAGACCAACACAAGGCCAACACCAGGCCAACACAAGGACAACACCAGTTCAACACCAGGCCAAAATTAGCCAACAACAGGCCAACACCAGACAAACACCAGGCCAACACCAGACCAACACCAGGTCAACACCAGGCCCACACAAGGCCCACACCAGGCCCACACAAGGCCCACACAAGGCCAACACCAGGCTAACACCGGGCTAACACCAGTTCAAAACCAGGCCAACACCAGACCAACACCAGGCCAACACCAGGCCAACACCAGGTCAACACCAGGCCACACAAGGCCAACACCAGGCTAACACCAGGCTAACACCAGTTCAACAGCAGGCCAACAGCAGTCCAACACCAGGCCAACACCAGACCAACACCAGGCCAACACCAGACAAACACCAGACCAACAACAGGCCAACACAAGACAAACATCAACCCGAAAAACAGACAAACAGCAACCCGAACACCAGAACAACACCAGGTCAACATCAACCCGACCACCAGACCAACACCAGGCCAACACCAGACCAACACCAGACAACACCAGGCCAACACAAGTTCAACAGCAACCCGAACACATGACCAACACCAGGCCAACACAAGACCAACATCAACACGAACAGCAGGCCAACACAAGGCCAACACCTGACAAACACCAGGCCAACACAAGACCAACACCAGGCCTATCACCAGCTCAACACCAGGCCAACACAAGACAACACCAGGCCAACACCAGGTCAACAGTAACCTGAAAACCAGGCCAACACCAGGCCAACAGCAACCCGAAAACCAGACCAACACCAGGCCCACACAAGGCCAACACCAGGCTAACACCAGGCTAACACCAGTTCACCACCAAGCCAACACCAGGCCAACACCAGGCCAACACCAGACAACACCAGGCCAACACAAGTTCAACAGCAACCCGAACACATGACCAACACCAGGCCAACACAAGACCAACATCAACACGAACAGCAGGCCCACACAAGGCCAACACCTGACAAACACCAGGCCAACACAAGACCAAAACCAGGCCTATCACCAGCTCAACACCAGGCCAACACAAGACAACACCAGGCCAACACCAGGTCAACAGCAACCTGAAAACCAGGCCAACACCAGGCCAACAGCAACCCGAAAACCAGACCAACACCAGGCCCACACAAGGCCAACACCAGGCTAACACCAGGCTAACACCAGTTCACCACCAAGCCAACACCAGGCCAACACCAGGCCAACACCAGCCAACATTGGCCAAAACCAGGCCAACACCAGAACAACACCAGAACAACACCAGACCAACACCAGGCCAACACCAGGCCAACAGCAACCCGAAAACCAGACCAACACCAGGCCAAAACCAGACCAACACCGGTTCAACACCAGGCCAACATCAGTCAAACACCAGGTCAACACCAGACCAATACCAGGTCAACACCAGGCCCACACAAGGCCCACACCAGGCCCACACCAGACAACACCAGGTCAACACCAGGCCCACACAAGGCCAACACCAGGCTAACACCAGGCTAACACCAGTTCAACAGCAGGCCAACAGCAGGCCAACAGCAGTCCAACACCAGGCCAACACCAGGCCAACACCAGGCCAACACCAGACAAACACCAGACCAACACCAGGCCAACACAAGACAAACAGCAACCCAAACACCAGACAAACAGCAACCCGAACACCAGACCAACACCAGGTCAACAGCAACCCGAACACCAGACCAACACCAGGCCGATACCAGGCCAACACCTAGTTCAACACCTAGTTCAACACCAGGCGAGAGAGAGAGAGAGAGAGAGAGAGAGAGGCAGTGAAAACAGTGCCAGGTAATCTTGAGCGACATCACATTCTTTGCACTTTGATCTGAGGCATTTGGACTCATAGCATTGGAATTCTGGCCTTACATTCAAGTGGAATGTTCATAAGTGATTCTCCTCCCCTTTAGGACAAACTGAGGTTTTCTATATCTGTTGAAGTGTAGGCGTACCATATACACCAGATTGTCCTTGGGAGAATGAATGTGTACAATATTACTGTGATTCGTGGAACCACAGCTGCCGCTCTGTGTCCCATCGCTATCGCGCAGCTCTCGTCTGTCTTCTGAAGGTTATGGGTGACAGAGAGACATTTACCCGTCAAAGCCCAGGAGGCTGCAACCAGACCTCCCACGCCCCCACCTTGCACCCCTGGGATCGGCAGAACGGTGACTCACCGCGCCCCACAATTGTTTGTTTGATGTGGATGACAAAAGACCTGACCCCTGACCTTTGGAGATGAATCATCAGCATTGGTATGAGTTGGGGCTTCCCCTGGCTAATATAAAGCTATATCAGGGAGGTGGATGGCTGTAACATTTAAAGGTTGTCACAAACACTTGTTTTTTTATCCGTCACAAACAAGTGTCTGCTGTAGCCTACCTGAGGTGATGGCCAACCCCACCAGGTTATCAGTAGTGTATTACTGTAAGGCTTTTGTGACTTTAAAACCTAACAACCTGTATAAGCTATGTGCGTTGTCTTCTCACCACATTGGAAGTAGTTTAGTTAGACTCCATGACACAGTACCTGACACAGAAGTTAGCTCTGTTACTCTGACAAGCTTTTACAAAGACTACGGTCAAAACATGTCAGAGTTTTAATAAACTGCACCATTCACTGATAGATATTGTAGTTGCGGTCAGTTCTTGGGTGTAGCTGGCCTCTTCCCTCTTCCTGGAAAGCTTAGCTCTGTCATGTTTCTGTATGTGTGAGGGGAACTAAAGCCAATAGACATTATAGCCCTCCTATACTCCCACCACAACAGACTAATACCTTTGAACTCAGCCAGCCTTCCTCCCTGATGTCCTTACCCAACCAGTAGCTCACCATGTTCTGGTCAACATTCACAGCCCAGACTCTCCGTTGTGGGTGAGAGACTGTAGTGGACTTGGACCAGGATACAGTGGTCATAGAGAGTTTGACCAGACTCAGCAGACTGCATGTAAGCTTTCAGACCGTTCCACTGGACCGCTCCAGGACAAAGCTCTTTATTGGTCATGTTCACTGGAACCAGCTAGGTCCACTTTGTAATAATGGCTTGGTATGAGAGAGAGAGAGAGAGAGAGAGAGAGAGAGAGAGAGAGAGAGAGAGAGAGAGAGAGAGAGAGAGAGAGAGAGAGAGAGAGAGAGAGAGAGAGAGAGAGAGAGAGAGAGAGACAGAGAGAGAGAGAGACAGAGAGACAGAGAGACAGAGAGACAGAGAGACAGAGAGAGAGAGAGAGAGAGAGACAGAGAGACACCCAGGCTAAGCTACTGGTTTGTTGCTCTAGTGAACATGTCTGGCTGTGACTCATCACTCACGTGTTCTGTAGGAGACAGACACTTCCAGACTTCCAGGCCTCTGTCTCTGTGTGTTTTTAATGTCTTCACAATCTGTATGGAATTGTTAATTTGATTTAGTCCCCAGTCAGTCAGTCGCCAGTCCAGATGTGTTTGTGTGGAGTGAGTTTATGTGGAGTGGGTTTATTTAGCTATCAGTCATGCTATCACTCTGGTACAATCCTTGGACCCTGACGCTCACTGAGAGAATGGAGAGGTAGAGGAGATATAGGGGTGTGTGAGTGCGTGTGTGTGAGTGCCTGTGTGTGTGTGCGTGAGTGCCTGTGTGTGTGTGCGCATGTGTGCCACACGCACTCTTATATAAGTCTTAGAAACACCTGAGCTATTGACCATCTGGAGTCACCAGTCTACTGCTATTGACCATCTGGAGTCACCAGTCTGCTGCTATTGACCATCTGGAGTCACCAGTCTGCTGCTATTGACCATCTGGAGTCACCAGTCTGCTGCTATTGACCATCTGGAATCACCAGTCTACTGCTATTGACCATCTGGAGTCACCAGTCTACTGCTATTGACCATCTGGAGTCACCAGTCTACTGCTATTGACCATCTGGAATCACCAGTCTACTGCTATTGACCATCTGGAGTCACCAGTCTACTGCTATTGACCATCTGGAATCACCAGTCTACTGCTATTGACCATTTGGAGTCACCAGTCTACTGCTATTTAAAAAGATGATCCACCTTGAGTAGGTGAAATGTTAGATCCAAGAGAGATACACTACATGGCCAAAGGTATGTGGACACCTGCTCATCGGACATCTCATTCCAAAATCATGGGCATTAATATGGAGTTGGTCCCCTCCTTTGCTGCCATAACAGCCTCCACTCTTCTGGGAAGGCTTTCCACTAGATGTTGGAACATTTCTGCGGGGACTTGCTTCCATTCAGCCACAAGAGCATTAGTGAGGTGGAGCACTGATGTTGGGTGATTAGGCCTTGGTCGCAGTCGGCGTTCCAATTCATCCCAAAGGTGTTCGATGGGGTTGAGGTCATCACTCCAGAGAACGCGTTTCCACTGCTCCAGAGTCCAATGGCGGCGAGCTTTACTCTTGGCATTGCGCATCTTAGGCCTGTGTGCGGCTGCTCGGCCATGAAAACCCATTTCATGAAGCTCCTTTCGAACAGTTTTTGTGCTGACGTTGCAATTTGGAACTCTGTAGTGAGTGTTGCAACCGAGGACAGATGATTTTTACCCACTACACGCTTCAGCACTCGGCGGTCCCGTTCTGTGAGCTTGTGTGGCCTACCACTTCACGGCTGAGCTGTTGTTGCTCCTAGACGTTTCCACTTCAGAATAACAGCACTCACAGTTGACCGGGGCAGCTCTAGCAGGGAAGAAATTTGACGATCTGACTTGTTGGAAAGGTGGCATCCTATGAAGGTGCCACATTAAAGTCACTGAGTTCTTCTGTACAGGCCATTCTATTGCCAATGTTTGTCTATGGAGATTGCATGGTTGTGTGCTCGATTTTATACACCTGTCAGCAACGGATGTGGCTGAAATAGCCAAATCCACTAATCTGAAGGTGTGTCCACATACCTTTGTCCATTTAGTGTATATGTGCATAAACACACAGATATACATTCCAGCTGAGGTTGTCTGAGAAAAAAACGCTCTATTTTGCTTCTGATTTAGATAGGACATTAGAAAAAATCTGTTCTTGTCTGTTTGTGTTAAACGACCAACTTTTCTAAAGCTTTAGAGAGACAGAGATTTGAATTCTTTACAGGTGAGAGTTGTTTGTTTCACACTGTCTGAGCTGAGCTATGGCGAGAGAGCAAGAAAGAGAGAGAGAAAGGGAGAGTGAGAGCGAGAGAGAGAAAGAGAGAGAGAGAGAGAGAGAGAGAGAGAGAAAGGGAGAGAGAGAGAGAGAGAGAGAGAGGCTGTCGGCAGGTTGTTGACAGGTGGCCCTCAGGGCAGGTACGCCAGGTACTCTTCTCTCCTCTCCCTCACATCCCCCTCTTCTCCCCCATCCTCTCACTCTTCCCCCTACCTCATCCTCCTCCCACAGTAGAGGCGGTCGATTAGGGATAGCCTACAGAGCTGGAAGAGGAGGAGAAGACAGCCGCTGTCATAAACCCCCCAAAACATACAATAATCATTCCCATCATTCTCATCCCATCAACAGAGATGACAAACAACACTAACGACAGCCGTTGTCCTTCAGGAAGAACGGGGACTAAATTAATGAATAACTGTCAGAAGCAGTCCAGTTATGGGACAGTGGGTTTTTAGAAGTTTGGACATGGGGGTTAGATGTCAGTTAGGGTCATGGGTGAGAGGTGAATGACTACATCACCACTCTGTAGTTTTTCTAACGTGCATGGCTAGCTGATTGTGTGTCCTGATTGCCATGTATTTATATGCAGGTGGAGGTGTAGAAATGTATTCGTGCCTGACGTGTACAGTGCTTGTAACTGTCAATTGCGTCTCTCTCTCTCTCTCTCTCTCTCTCTCTCTCTCTCTCTCTCTCTCTCTCTCTCTCTCTCTCCCCCTCCTTTTGTCTGTCCACTGAACTCTCACCCCATCTTAATGTAAGCATTATACACCAGTCATGTCTTTCCCGTCAAGGAACGTAGACGTCTGTAGTATTTATAAATCCTGCTCCTTAATCCAGTACTACCATTGACCTGGGCCCGTCCCTTTACAAGTACCTACACGAGGCTAGAGGAGAGGGAAAGAAGGGGAAAGACTGACGGTTGTGGGTGGGAGGTCACTGGTGTAAAGGGAATTACTTCCTGTCCCTGGAGAAATGTAGGACAACTCATGAGTTTGATCAAATATAACTAAACTGACTGAAAGACACAGAGGAGAGTGTGGTTGATTTCTATGGTGTTTTAACACTGTGTGGGTAAGTTCTATGGTGTTTTTTAACACTGTCTGGGTGATGTTTATGGTGTCTTTTAACACTGTGTGGGTGATGTCTATGATGTTTTAACACTGTGTGGGTGATGTCTATGGTGTTTTAACACTGTGTGGGTGATGTCTATGGTGTTTTAACACTGTGTGGGTGATGTCTATGGTGTTTTAACACTGTGTGAGTGATGTCTATGGTGTTTTAACACTGTGTGGGTGACGAGAGAGCAGCCAAAGGTAGTAAACAGGTTCATGTGCCTCTCTCACCTACTGACAGTCGGCTAGCAAACTCATGCCGACCCCTCTCCACACACACTGTGACGTTCTGGCTCCGGGACTCTTAGTAGTGAGCCAGGGTTGTCATTTTCATTTGGGTGTAGTTCTATGTGGGATCTAGTTGTTTCATTTCTATGTTTGGTTTTGATGTTGATTAGTCATATGACTCCCAATCGGAGTAACGAGTGTCAGCTGTCGGCTCGTTATCTCTGATTGGGAGCCATATTTATACTGTGTGGTTTCACCTTGGTTTTGTGGGTTTTTGTTCCTGTACAGTATTTGTAACTGTGGACTTCACTAGTCGTCTTGGTTTATTGTTTTTGTCGTTCGTGTACTTTTCTCTAATAAAGTCATGTTCGTTCAGCACGCTGCGTTTTGGTCTCCTTCGCTCATTGACGACCGTGACAGAAAAACCCACCATAAAGGACCAAGCAGCGCGTCCAGGAGCAAAGGGTCTGGACATGGGAGGAACTGTTGGACGGTAAGGGTCCTGGACTTGGGAGGAGATCCTGGATGGTATGGATCGCCGACCATGGAGCAGACGGTGGAGAGGCGGCGGCGAGAGGAGCAACGGCATCGGCAGGGCCATCGTCGGAAGGACGGGAGGCAACCCCAAAAAAATTTGGGGGGGCACATGGCTAGGCGGCTGGGCAGCAGGAGGCTGCCACAGGGAGAAAAGGAGAGAAGGCTAACGGAGGTCACGGGAGCCATTGGCGAGTAGAGGAGGGAGTGTTTGTGGCACGGCGTGAGAGACTGATGGGTGTTGCCAGTCCGGTCCGGCCCGTTCCTGATCCCCGGTTGAGGCCAGTGGTGTGTGTTCCCGGTACGGACCGGCCTGTTCCTACTCCAAGCACCAGGTCCACGGTGTGCCTCGCCAGCCCGCCCGGCCTGTTCCGGCCACTCGCACCAAGATACGGTGCGCCGCCAGCCCGGCCCGGCCTGTTCCGGCCACTCGCACCAGGGATACGGTGCGCGTCGCCAGCCCAGCCCGGCCTGTTCCTGTTCCACGCACCAGGGATGCGGTGCGCTTCGCCAGCCCGGCCCGGCCTGTTCCGGCCACTCGCACCAGGGATACGGTGCGCGTCGCCAGCCCAGCCCGGCCTGTTCCTGCTCCACGCACCAGGGATACGGTGCGCTTCGCCAGGCCCGGCCCGGCCTGTTCCGGCCACTCGCACCAGGGGTACGGTGCGCGTCGCCAGCCCAGCCCGTCCTGTTCCTGCTCCACGCACCAGGGATACGGTGCGCCCGCCAGCCCGGCCCGGCCTGTTCCGGCCACTCGCACCAGGGATCGGTGCGCGTCGCCAGCCCAGCCCGGCCTGTTCCTGCTCCACGCACCAGGGATACGGTGCGCCCCCAGCCCGGCCCGGCCTGTTCCGGCCACTCGCACCAGGGATACGGGTGCGCGTCGCCAGCCCAGCCCGGCCTGTTCCTGCTCCACGCACCAGGGATACGGTGCGCTTCGCCCAGCCGGCCCGGCCTGTTCGGCCACTCGCACCAGGGATACGGTGCGCGTCGCCAGCCCAGCCCGGCCTGTTCCTGCTCCACGCACCAGGGATACGGTGCGCTCGCCAGCCCGGCCCGGCCTGTTCCGGCCACCCGCACCAGGAGACGGTGCGCGTCGCCAGCCCAGCCCGGCCTGTTGCTGCTCTCCGCACTAGGCCTTATGTCGTCCCCAGGGTCCAGCATGCCCTGTTGCTGCTCTCCGCACTAGGCCTTATGTGCGTCCCCAGGGTCCAGCATGCCCTGTTGCTTCTCCCCGCACTAGCCCTGTGATGCGTGTCCTCAGCCCGGTACCTCCAGTTCCGGCACCACGCACCAGGCCTACGATGCACCTCAGACGGCCAGAGTCTGCCGCCTGCCCTCACGGGCGCCTGAACTGTCCGTCTGCCCAACGCCGTCTGAACTGCCCGTCTGCCCAACGGCGCCTGAACTGCCCGTCTGCCCAACGCCGTCTGAACTGTCCGTCTGCCAAGCGCCGCAGGAAACTGCCCGTCTGTGCTGAGCCTGCAAAGCCGCCCCGTCTGCCATGAGCCTTCAGAGCCGTCCCCAGGGCCGGGAGCCGCTAGAGCTCTCCGCCCGACAGGAGCAGCCAGAGCTTTCCGCCAGACAGGATCAGCCAGAGCCTTCCGCTCAGACAGGAGCAGCCAGAGCCTTCCGCCAGACAGGATCTGCCAGAGCCTTCGCCAGAGACAGGATCAGCCAGAGCCTTCCGCCAGACAGGATCAGCCAGAGCCTTCTGCCAGACAGGATCAGCCAGAGCCTTCTGCCAGACAGGATCAGCCAGAGCCTTCTGCCAGACAGGATCAGCCAGGAGCCTTCCGGCCAGACAGGATCTGCCAGAGCCTTCTGCCAGCCAGGATCCGCCAGAGCCGTCCCAGCCAGGATCCGCCAGAGCCGTCCAGCCTGGATCCGCCAGAGCCGTCCCGCCAGGATCCGCCAGAGCCGTCCCGCCAGGATCCGCCCAGAGCCAGCCAGCCAGGATCCGCCATCTAGTCAGTGCTGCCCCTTGTCAGGTGCTGCCCCTTAGTCCGGTGCTGCCCCTTATCCTGGTGCTGCCTCTTAGTCCGGTGCTGCCCCTTAATCCAGGTGGGTTTAAGTGGAGGGTGGTCATTGGTGTAATATTCATATGTGTAACCATACTGAATTGTAATTGGATGCATCATACTGTGCAATGATTGGTTAAGACCACCCAGGTGGTGAGGTCATTCTAAGATGATCATGGCCAGAGACACATGGACATGCACGTTATAGCTAGTTAATAAAGAGCTACGTTTATAAATATCCTGTCGTCCTGCATTTTATAATTTTGTACAAAGCGTACAAAACAAGACAATTGGGAGGAGGTTAAGAAAGCGGGTAGTAACTATAGTGGGGTGGTGGTCAAGCCCGGAGCCGGAACCGCCTCCGGGGAGCAACACCCACCCAGCCCTCCCCTATTGTGGGGTTGTGAGGCGCGGTCGCAGTCCGCGCCTTTAGGGGGGGGTACTGTGACGTTCTGGCTCCGGGACTCTTAGTAGTGAGCCAGGGTTGTCATTTTCATTTGGGTGTAGTTCTATGTGGGATCTAGTTGTTTCATTTCTATGTTTGGTTTTGATGTTGATTAGTCATATGACTCCCAATCGGAGGTAACGAGTGTCAGCTGTCGGCTCGTTATCTCTGATTGGGAGCCATATTTATACTGTGTGGTTTCACCTTGGTTTTGTGGGTTTTTGTTCCTGTACAGTATTTGTAACTGTGGACTTCACTAGTCGTCTTGGTTTATTGTTTTTGTCGTTCGTGTACTTTTCTCTAATAAAGTCATGTTCGTTCAACGCGCTGCGTTTTGGTCTCCTTCGCTCATTGACGACCGTGACACACACATGCATGCACTCACACACACACACACACACACACGCACGCACTCACGCACACACACACAAACACCCACACACATACACACTGACCCACGTCTACCACTGTTTGTGTTTGCCTTGCTATACAAATACAGAGCGAACAGAACGAGAACTCAAACACACACCTACTGACATGTACACACAGGTACACACACAAACAATTATGCATAGACTCAGGTACAAATGCGCTCCCATACACACTCTAGCACACACCTGTGTGTCCCCAGCACACACCCTAGCGTTCAACAGATCACACAACACAATTACATCAGAGCACCAATGAAGGCCACATGGTCCTATTCTCACACAACACAACACAACACAACAGGGGAACAACACCATGGCAACGCTAGAGAGATGTTTGCTTATGAGCATATTGGGATATGTACCACTGGAAACATCAACACTTTTATTGTCATAATGCGTTATAAAAATACATCTTCTCCCAGTGACTTGTTCAAAGAGAAAGTCCATTAAGTCCAGTTTTCTGTTCGAACTGTGACAGGCTGTGTTTTCATTATGGCTATACAGCTAGATGGATCCTCTCTTGGTGTGTTCTCTCTCTCCATCTCTCTCCCCCTCTTTTCTCTCCTCTCTCTCTCTCTCTCTCTCTCTCTCTCTCTCTCTCTCTCTCTCTCTCTCTGTCTCTCTCTCTCCCCCTCTTTTCTCCTCTCTCTCTCATCTCTCTCCCTCTCCTTTCTCCTCTCTCACTCACTCACTCTCTCCTACTGTCTCTCTTTCGTTCTGTTTCTCTCTCCATCTCTCTCTCCCTCTCTCTTTCACTTTCTCTCACTCTCTCTCGCTCTCTTTCTCTCTGCATTCCCAGACAGCATTCTCAGTCCAAACCCTCACACTGCGGCACTGTCACACACACACTCCACCGGTGGTTGCCATGGAGAAACAGTCCTCCTGGTCTCCAAGGTACCCGAGTCGTCTGTTGTCTTTGGCTTCTTTATTTAGATGAAAACATTTTGGAAAGGATCCGCATGTCTTTCCTTTCTTTCTTACTCCTTTCTTTTCTCTTTCTTCTTCATACACCCGCTGCGTCGTTCCTCCTTTCCAGGAGTTTTGTCTCTGTGTGCGTTGCGTGCTGTCTGATGTTTTGTAGTAATTAATTTGACTGTGTGTGGATGTCGGGAGCCCCAGGAGGAGGGAGGCTTTATGAAAGTTTCTCCCCATTGTCGAGGCTCTCGCCAGGGCTTATAATTGCCTTCTATTACCAGGGCTGTGTGTCACAGCCGCCTGTCACTCACCAGGTATAGCTGTGAACTATCAGCAGAGAGAATGGATGGAGGAAGGTTGAGGCTTTTGACTGCTGCTAGCGGGGGTTTGACAGAGAGAGGATATATATATATATATATATATATATATATATATTTAGATATAGATACACTACATACTGGTACTGTATGGGTTTAAACTTCACACCTGCGGCTTGGGGCCATTTCTCCCATTGTACTGACGGTGTGGTTTTCACCTGTGGTGTAAGTCGGCTGTGGAGCCACCTGGATGGAAATTGAAAAATGGAGGGCTGCCATGCGAGCCTCAGGGAGACTAGCCTACACACTGAGAGGAAAAATGCCCAGTCTTTGAAAAATTTATGTAAATCTAGGCCTATACGGTTTCAGAGTTAGCAGGCAGAGAACCAAGGGATAACCTTTGACCCTGTTGGTTTGTTAATTTGCATGTTTTCCATGTACAGTCTACTAGTACAGCCTGTTTAGGACCAGACAGGCAAATAAACAAATATCCTTTAAGCCACCTATCTACTTAACCACTAGGGCTAGGAGCAGCCATGTTTCCAGCCCTGTCTGCTGGTTCTATTACTGTTACTACTATCTACTTAACTACTAGGGCTAGGAGCAGCCATGTTTCCAGCCCTGTCTGCTGGTGCTATTACTGTTACTGCTATCTATCTACTTAACCCACAGCTGTTAATTGAACCTGCAGATAGATTATTATAGATCGCTGACGCAAGCAGTCACTGTTTCATATTGAAAACGTTCCTTTCCTTTTTTAGGTGTAGTCTGGATATGTATCACCGGACTATTTCGTTACTCAGTACTCAGTAATAAGGTTCATGCTGTAATTGTTCACATTTACCTTGAGGGTTTGTATGGTAAGAAGACTGAGAGTGTAGCGGCAAGCCAGCAGTTGTACTGTAATAATGGTGAGTGAGTCAAACAGCCTTGGAGCATAAGCATGTACCATATGTCTATCCTGTATTCTGGTCAATGCCACTCCGACACTGCTCGTCCTAATAGTTATATATTTCTTAATTCCATTGTTTTACTTTTAGATTTGTGTGTATTGTTGTGAATTGTTAGATATTACTGCACTGTTGGAGCTAGGAACACAAGCATTTCGCTACACCCGCAATAACATCTGCTAAATATGTGTATGCGACCAATACAATTTGATTTGATTCATGGCTACCTTCTTGGCTTGACAAAGGCAAGCACAGATAAAGATATAGAGCTGATATGAATACATGTGTATTTGTCTATCTTGGCATGACATGAATGAACCAACCCGATTAACCAACCTGTGATATCTTGTACCTTAAGAATGAACACATTTATAATTGAAGAGTTTAATTCCAAAACGCTATAAATTCATTTTCAGAAATGCTGGTAAATTAGCTTTTATTGTTTAAAGAAATTATGAAAGAGATTGATGTGTTTCTTCTAATATCTAATAGTTTGTTTTACTATCTAATCATGGCATGGAGTTGTTAATTGACAGACATGTATTTGTTTAAAATCTATCACTTGATGGTTTCATTTCAAAGCGACATATAATCAAGATCTTTTTCAAAATGCTATTTTTACATTTTACAGACGCTCTTATCCAGAGCGACTTACAGTTAGTGAGTGCATATATTTTTTCATACTGGTCCCCCGTGGGAATCGAACCTACAACCCTGGCATTGCAAGCGCCATGCTCTACCAACTGAGCTACACGGGACCTGCTATATATCCACCTCACTCTCAGAGAAATAAGTAGCACTGCTAGGTTTTACACAGTCAAATGTAACAAATAACTACATTTTTAATAAAGAACTTTTCAAATGATACATTTGTGATGTCAATACTTGCAGAATAATAAATAACAAAAATCAATACAGTAGTAATACATTTGACATTTTAGTCATTTGCAGAAGCTTTTATCCAGAGCGACTTACAGTAAGTACATTCATCTTAAGATAGCTAGGTGAGGAAAGCACATATCACAGTCAAATATACAGGATACAAACATTCCATTCCAGCTAAACAATGGATTTACACTCAGTGCCGATTTTATTAGGTACACCACCCAGTTCACGAAAATGGTTCGCTCCTACAGACAGTGATTCACGTGGCCGTGGCTTGCTATATAAAGCAGGCAGATAGACATCGAGGCATTCAGTTACTGTTCGATTGAACGTTAGAATGGACAAAACGAATGACCTAAGCGACTTTGAGCGTGGTATGATCGTCGGTGTCAGGCACGCCGGTTCCAGTATCTCAGAAACGGACGGCTTCCTGGGCTTTTCAGTGTCTAGAGGCCTTACTGAGAATGGTATGACAAACAAAAAACATCCACTCAGCGGCAGTCCTGTGGGTTAAAACAGCTTGTTGATGAGAGGTCGAAGGAGAATGGCAAGAATCGTGCAAGCTAACAGGCAGGCCACAAACAGGAAAATAACGGCGCAGCACAACAGTGGTGTGAAGAACGGCATCTCGGAACGCACAGCTCGTCGGTCCTTGTCACGGATGGGCTATTGCAGCAGACGACCACACCGGGTTCCACTAATATCAGCTAAAAACAAGAAGAAGCGGCTCCAGTGAGGACGCGGTCTCCAACACTGGACAATTGGGGAAAGGAAAACATTGCGTGGTCCGACGAATCCTGGTTCCTGTTGCGTCATGCTGATGGCAGAGTCCGGATTTGGAGTAAACAGCATGAGTCCATGGCCCCATTCTGCCTCGTGTCAACGGTACAGGGTGGTGGCGGTGGTGTAATGGTGTGGGGAATGTTTTGTTGGCACAAGTTATGTCCCTTGATACCAATTAAGCAACGTTTCCATGCCCTGAAGAATTCAGGCTGTTCTGGAGGCAAAGGGGGGTCCGACCCGGTACTAGATAGGTGTACCTAATAAAATGGCAACTGAGTGTATACTGTTTTGTAATTTTTTAAACATTTTCATACACATCTGAATCTATAAATAAAACACCTGAGAACAGTAATATTTTACACACACATAAAGGTACCCATAAGCAAAACAATCATTTCTGCTGAAAAAACACAAATGTGGAAAAATTGTTGGATGTAGCGTTTTGGAAATAAACTCTTCAATTAAACACACCCACCCACATGCATACAGAAAACTTCCACACACATACACACGCGGCGCAACTTTGTCATTGTTGCAGGGTGAGTTACAGTTAGGGTGAGGTACAGTAGACAGAGAGCTGTAGCGTGTGGAGGCTTGCTCCTTTAGCGTGGGGGTTAAACGCTCAGTAGAGTTAGCATTCTGTAACCCGGTTTCTCTCTCTGTTGTTTTCCTCTCTCTGTTTCTCTCACTCTATCTAATTTTGTCACTTATATTCTCTCTATCGCTCATATTTCTCTCTTTGGCTATCTCTATCTTTCTTTTTCTTTCACGAAGCTGTCATATAGACAGGAAGGGCCCTGGCCTGATACTGATTCTAACTCTACCCACCTGTACAGTACGCCTGCACTGTGGTTCACCCTTTCATATCTTCAACCCTTCATCTCTCCATCTTTCTCTTTCCACCCAGACTAGGCCTCTGCCTCACCCACTCCTGACTACATTAACTTACAGTAAAACCATTTGATGTTGTTGGAAAAACTTCCCAGCTTAAATATGCCCTTGAGGTTCAAACACACACTTCTGACATCACACAATGTTTCATCACTGATTTGTCAGTTGATGTTTTAGAAATGTTTTGGTCAAACTGTTCTCAAAATGGACTCAGAATACATTTCTGATGTTTACAATAAGGGACTATAGGAAATGAGTAGACACTGATCCTCATCAGAGCAATTAAGTAGACTGTGTTGGTAGACACTGATCCTAGATCAGGTTAATGTTTATTTCATAATGGGAAAGGCTTCGGTGGTTGGTACAAGAAAGTATTTATGCAACAGACACTGCCTTTAGAGCAGAACCTATTATAAGGGTAAATCCATTTGAATTCAATGACTCTTTGACAGCATTCCTTTTGATTGAAACAAAACCTTCCAGACATGTTTGCCCACGGAAGAAGAAGTCAGAAAGTGACTTTCTGAACCTAAAAGCCAAAACATTTAGGCGATAGAGGTGCTTAAAGTTGACTAATTTTGCATACCCCACCATACCATGAGACATCCATGTCTTTATCACTGGAAAAGATAAACGGTTGAGTTTGATATCATTTAAAAGTTTACAAACAGGGTTGTCAAACTATTTATAATTTCTTGAAAATAATGTTTTGTAAATACAATTATGAAATATTTTAACCATTAACATAAATTATATAAAACGTGTAAACTCTGATCTTTTCATATTCATATGTTGTAGCTTAGACCCTACTAGGTTTTTGTGTTGTGCCCGCCATCGGTTGAGACAAAACATACTCTTGAATATAGGGTGGGTGTGATTTCAATCATAGAAATATAATTAATAGAATGGACCTATCCCATCAGACCACTGAAATTTAGCTGGTACACTATTACAATTAAAATTGAATTGAAAATATAATTTCTAATTACTACGACAAAGATGGCCGCCGGTCCACCCGCCATCGAATGTCAACTTAAATTGTCATTTATATTCTATTATCAATATGTTTCCTATGGAGGATTGATAGTATAAAAAAAAAGTATAATGTAAAACAACAGATGTTCCCATTGAAGTCGACATTCTCTGATGTGTGGACCTTCAACCATCTTTGTGGTACCATTTGAAAGTCGAAATGTCAATTTTATTCTCATTTTAGTACATTTATCAGCCAAAGCATGACACCCACCCTGTATTCAAGAGTATGTTTTGTCTCAACCGATGGCGGGCACAACACAAACACCTCAGATGATGTAAAGTAGGGTCTAAGCTACAACATATGTGAATATGAAACAAATCGGAGTTCACACGTTTTTAGATAATTGGCGTTTAATTATTATATATACTGTATATTATTTTATGATAAAATAGTTTGACAAACCTGTTTGTAAATTTTTTTAATTATATTAATCTCAACCGTTTATATTTTCCAGTGATGAAGACATGGATGTCTCATGGTATGGTGGGGTCACCTTTTGAGTGTTTTGGAATTCAGGTCCAAAAAGTATCTTTCTGAGAACTTCTACAATGGGCAAATATGAATGGAAGGTTTCGTTCAAATCAAAAGCGGTGCTGTCAAAAAATGATCAAATTCAAATGGATTTACCCATAGCTGACCTGCTGTGAGTAGAACAAATAAACCAGCAATGGAAATAGGCCTAAAACAGCCTGGAACCGCCTGAGACAGCCTGAAACAGCCTGAGACAACCATGTCTGTCCCCAGTAGAAGAGCCAGGGGGAACCTAAGGGGGAGAGAGGGGAGAAGGAGAGGAGGGAGGTAGGGAGATGGGGAAAAGAGCAAGGAGAGGAGAGGGAGAGAGGGGAGAACAAGGAGAGGAGGGGAGGGAGAGAGGGAAGAGACAGGGAGAGAGAGGAGAACAAGGAGAGGAGGGGAGGGAGAGAGGGAGAGAGGGAAGAGACAGGGAGAGAGAGGAGAACAAGGAGAGGAGGGGAGGGAGAGAGGGAAGAGACAGGGAGAGAGAGGAGAATGAGGAGTGGGAGAAGGGGAGAGCAGGGGAGGTCAGGAGCAGGTCTATGGGAACTTCAGTTGTCCAGTCTGTTACCCAACATGCTCTCTGATCTCTCTACAGGCGCTGGGAGAATAAAGTCACTCCGCTGGTCAAAAAAACAGGAGGGAGAGGCACGGTCAGTACAGATAGACACACACACCCTGTCAAACACACACAGTATGCAGTGGCCTTGTAACCATAGTAACACAGTGACCCTGGCCTGAAGACTGATCCTGTGCCTTGAAGCTCAGAGTGGTGGAGTAATAAAGATATCATCCACATTACATTTACGTCATTTAGCAGATGCTCTTATCCAGAGTGACTTACAGTTAGTGAGTGCATACATTTTCATACTGGCCCCCCGTGGGAAACGAACCCACAACCCTGGCGTTGCAAGCGCCATGCTCTACCAACTGAGCTACAGGGGACCTACATCAACAGCCTGTTGGGTTATTTGTAGACAGCAGTGGGACAGAGAGACAGAGGGAAGGACGGAGTGGAGGAGACAGAGAGAAAGGGGCAACAGGGAGAGGGACGGAGACAGAGGGGGAAGAGAGGGAGGGATGGAGAGAGAGAGGGGAACCGAGAAAGGAATGGAAAGAGAGAGGGGAACCGAGAAAGGAATGGAGAGAGAGAAGGGAACAGAGAGAGGAATGGAGAGAGAGGGGGGACAGAGAGAAAGATGGAGAGAGAAGGGCCTTCTATGCCATCAAAAGGAATATAAAACTCAACAACCAATTGCCCTCAATGGTTGTGAGGTCTGGGGTCCGCTCACCAAATGGGACAAACACACAATTGAGACTGCATGCAGAATTCAGCAAAAATAGACTTTGTGTACAATGTAAAACTCCAAACAGTCAATGCAGAGCAGAATTAGGACTATACCCGCTAGTTATCAAAATCCAGAAAAGAGATGTTAAATTCTACAACCACAAGTGATGCCCACACATTCCACCACAAAGCCTTCACCTACGGAGAAATTAACCTAGAGAAGAGTCCCCTCAGCCCACTGGTTCTGGGGCTCTGTTCACAAACACAAAGACCCCACAGAGCCCCAGGACAGAAACACATTTAGACCCAACCAGATTGAAAGCAAAAATATAATTATTTGACACACTGGAAAGAATCAACCAAAAAACAGACCATATCGGAATGCTATCTGGCACTAAACAGAGAGTACACAGTGGCAGAATACCTGACCACTGTGACTAACCCCAAATTAAGGAAGGCTTTGACTATTTACAGTCTCAGTGAGCATAGCCTTGCTATTGAGAGAGTCCGCCATAGGCAGACCTGGCGCTTGAGAGAAGACAGGCTATGTGCACACTGCCCACAAAATGAGGTTGAAAACTGAGCTACACTTCCTAACCTCCTGCCAAATGTATGACCATATTAGAGATACATATTTCCCACAGATCACACAGACCCACAAAGAACTTAAAAAACAAATCAAGCATTGATAAACTCCCATATCTGTTAGGTGAAATATCGCAGTGTGCAATCACAGAAGCAAGATTTGTGGCCCGTTGCCATGAGAAAAGGGCAACCAGTGGAGCACAAACAACATTGTAAATACAACTTACTGTATGTCCATCTGTTTATTTACTTGTTACAACACTGCACATAGCCAATTATATAACATTTGAAATGTCTGTAATCTTTTAAAATGTTTGTGAGTGTAATGTTTATTAATTTTTTATTTCCCTTGTATTTAATGTCCATTCCATTTGCTTTGGCAATGTAAACGTATGTTTCCCATGCCACTAAAGCCCTTTAAATTGAATTGAAAAAATTGAGAGGGAAACATAGAGGGGGATGGAATGAGAGGGGGGATCCGAGAGAGGTATGAAGAGAGGGGGGGACAGAGAGAGGTATGGAAAGAGAGAGGGGAACAGAGAGAGGGATGGAAAGAGAAGGGGAACAGAGAGAGGGATGAGAGAGGGTGGATGGAGAGAGATATGGAGAAAGAGAGGACAGAGAGAGGGATTTAGAGAGAGGGGGGACAGAGAGAGGGATGGAGAGAGAGGGGGAACAGAGAGAGGAGAACAGAGAGATGGATTTAGAGAGAGGGGGACAGAGGGAGGGATGGAGAGAGATGGGGAACAGAAAGAGGGGGAACAGAGAGAGGGATAGAGAGAGAGGGATGGATAGAGAGAGAGAGATGGAGAGAGGAGGGACCAGAGAGAGGGATAGAGAGAGAGGGGAACAGAGAGAGGGATGGAGGGAGAGGGGAGGACAGTGAGAGACAAGGATGGAGAGCGATGGGGGACAGAGAAAGGGATGGAGAGAGAGGGGGGACATAGAGAGGGATGGAGAGAGAGGGGTACAGAGAGAGAGGGGGATGGAGAGATAGGGGGGACATAGAGAGGGATGGAGAGAGAGGGGTACAGAGAGAGAGAGGGATGGAGAGAGAGGGGGGACATAGAGAGGGATGGAGAGAGAGGGGGACATAGAGAGGGATGGAGAGGGAGGGATGGAGAGAGAGGGGTACAGAGAGAGGGAGGGATGGAGAGATAGGAGTAAACAGAGAGACTGGGGCTAGTTCTGCCCTGCAACTGACCTCATGTTCATCCTTCCTCTCAGAGCTCCCTGCTGTGTGTGTGTGTGTGTGTGTGTGTGTGTGTGTGTGTGTGTGTGTGTGTGTGTGTGTGTGTGTGTGTGTGTGTGTGTGTGTGTGTGTGTGTGTGTGTGTGTGTGTGTGTGTGTGTGTGCATGTGAGGACACAGCCCGTGCTGTAGTGTCTGTAGTATTAGCTCTGCTGTTTGCTCGGCTGCCCCCTTCTTTTTACCAGGTAAGTTGATGAGAACACATTCTCATTTACAACAATGACCTGGGGAATAGTTACAGGGGAGAGGAGGGGGGGTGAATGAGCCAATTGGAAGCTGGAGATGATTAGGTGGCCATGTTATGAGGGCCAGATTGGGAATTTAGCCAGGGCACCGGGGTTAACACCCCTACTCTGACGTAAGTGCCATGGGATCTTTAGTGACCACAGAGAGTCAGGACACCCATTCAACGCCCCATCAGAAAGACGGCACCCGACACAGGGCAATGTCCCCAATCACTGTTCTGGGGCATTGGGATCTTTTTTTTAGACCCGAGGAAAGAGTGCCTCCTGCTGGCCCTTCAACTGGCCTTCCACTTCCCTCTGCTCCCAGCCACAGTGAGTTAGTGGGGCAGTCACAACGATGGCTCCGGCCTGCCAGACCAAAGTAACCCTGTCTGTTTCTGGCTGCTGCCCAAACCCTCTGGCCCTGCATGCTCTCTTCTCTTCTCTCCTCCTCTCCTCTCATCTTCTATCCTCCTCTCCTCTCCTCTCCTCTCCTCTCCTCTCCTCTCCTCTCCTCTCCTCTCCTCTCCTCTCCTCTCTCCTCTCCTCTCCTCTCCTCTCCCCTCCCCTCCCCTCCCATCCTCTCCCCTCTTCTCCTTTCCTCTCCTCTCCCCTCCTCTCCTCCTGTCCCCTCCCCTCCCTCTGAAACAGACCATAGGTGGCACTGGTGGTAAAATCCAGAGCCAATAGAGATGGTACAGATATGGAGCTGTTATTACTGTTGTTTTATACAGACAGTTCAGATTGAACTCTAACAATTACCTGTTTGTGATCACAAACAATCCATCCATGGGGCTAGAAAAGAAAGAATTGTGTCATGTGTACATACACACCCACACACCCCCACACACACACTTACACCCTCCTCTATTACATAGTCTTTCTGACCGGCCCAATCTCTCTCATTTCCCCCTGTCTGTAATCTAAAGAGACACACACACACTCAGGCATCAGACAAAACAACACTACGGATCGTGTTAGTCCCCTCATCACAGGCTAATCGATCCCACTCATCTCTCGTTCTCTCCCTTTCTCTCACTCTAGCTTTTAATTTGCTCTGTAATGACAGTGTTTTTCCAGCCGTGTTATTTGGCGGCGGTGGAAGTGCTGTAAGTGCTAGCTGCCGGTGAAAAAAAGTCATATTTCCTTCCATTCCCTTTGAAGTAGAGGGAGATTGATTGATGTAGTGTTACGCTGGCCTAAAATGTAATTCTTTCAAAAAATATATATGTTAGAGAGGATAGTAATATCAATTCCTTGATAACATATTGCCAATGTTTGATCTTCAATATTTGACATATTACGTTACAGCAAAATGAGATCTTACAAATCCGATTGAACACACATATTTTCTTGGGCGAGAAAGTTGTAAGCTCTTATATTCACGAAGACAATAATACAAAAATATTTCACCAAATATTTGAAATATTGTAAATATCTTGGCCTGTCTCAAGCAGACAGATTGCCAATGTCAGCTCCACTACAGTATGTCAGTGTCTCCGTAATCTATTTATTCATGTGATCCTGATGTGATGAGTCAGATAAGCCTGCCCAGGTGACTAGACTGTCACCAACCTGGCCACTCTAACCACTCTACCGGCTCAGCTAATTGACTGTGACAATTTCCCATGTCACGCCATCCCTTTAACATCAAAGACACACCACACATCCCAGCCCAGCCACATAAGTATATTAGCATGTTTAGGTAAAAATAGCACAGTGTGGTAAAATAAAACCCCATGGGATTGTTGAAGGGCACCTGTGATCTTGTTATTGGTGTTAGCCCGGGTTTAATGTAGCCCTGTGGTCCCTTTCTGAGGAGTGGAAACAGTGGCTGGGACCTGTTTTTCCGTGACACGCTTCCTGTGTGCTGTGAGTAAACTACAAGCCCTGTGATGCCATGATGCTCTGAAAAAAAAGGAAAATAAAAAAGAGAGAGAGAGAACAAGAGAGAGGACAAGTCAGATGACAAGAGAGAGAACAAGTGAGAGGACAAGAGAGAGGACAAGGGAGAGGACAAGAGAGAGGACAAGAGAGAGGACAAGAGAGAGGACAAGTCAGAGGACAAGAGAGAGGACAAGAGAGAGGACAAGAGAGAGGACAAGAGAGAGGGCAAGTCAGATGACAAGAGAGTGGACAAGTCAGATGACAAGTCAGATGACAAGAGAGAACAAGAGAGAGAAATGATGAGAGAGGACAAGAGAGAGGACAAGAGAGAGGACAAGAGAGAGGAGAAGAGAGAGGACAAGAGAGAGGACAAGAGAGAGGACAAGAGAGAGGACAAGAGAGAGGAGAAGAGAGAGGACAAGAGAGAGGACAAGAGAGAGGACAGGTCAGAGGACAAGAGAGAGGATAAGAGAGAGGACAAGAGAGAGGAGAAGAGAGAGGACAAGAGAGAGGACAAGAGAGAGGACAGGTCAGAGGAAAATAGAGAGAACAAGAGAGAGGACAAGTAAGAGGACAAGAGAAAGGACAAGTCAGAGGCATAGAAAAGCAGTTATGAGGAAGCTGAAAAATACTGTACTATGAATGGACTGTGTCAACTTTCCTTTAGCGAGCGCTTTCCCCTTTAAGATAAGCATGATAGAGTACATAGATAAGGTGAGGGCTCGTCTTGTAATTACTGCTATTAACAACTATGTTACCTTTTCTAAGCGTTAGCGGTGTTTGATAAAACTGTGAGACTGATCTGGCTAAATGGTGTGTGGCAGTCTTTATTTTTCTTGATTTTTTACTTTCATTTAACCAGGCCAATTAAGACAATTTCTCATTTACAATGACGGCAGTCGATGACATCAAAAACGAATTGCCATTTGGATTGAACTGTGCAGATATCCAATTTTACAATTCAAAGTGAATTACTGTGTGTTTCTAGCCGCTCTCGTTTCCCCAGTGACCTCTGCTAAGTACACACTACAGAGTAGAGCACACACACTTCCTAGGACCACATTAAAATAGACTTTGTCCAGCAGACAGATGTAGCGAGTGTGGCCCTGGTAGATAAAGTAGAACAGACATATTTAGATCTGCAGTATTGACAGTAATGACAGTATTGACCGTAATGACAGTAATTACAGTATTGACAGTAATGACAATATTGACAGTACTGACAGTATTGACAGTATTCCGTTGCATAAATAGAGTTTTTGTATGTATGAATACATTTATAAGACACACTAGTGTCAATGTAGCTCATCACTTTGGGATTAGGTTACTTATAAACAGTAGCTATCATAAGCTTTTCATTCCTCCACAGAAAATGAAAGGAAAACAGAATGAGTAAGCCTCCTTTTATTTTATTGTTAGTTTATTCATGTCAATTACCCCCCAAAAAAGGAAGATTCCTTTTTATGGTCTACCTGACGGGGAGTCATAAGACTGTTCAGACAAAGTGTTGGAGAAGTGTACAGAGAGAGAGTGTGTGTGTGTGTGTGTGTGTGTGTGTGTGCGTGCGTGTGTGTGTGCGTGACAGTGACATACAGCGAGGCAGAGACAGATTTATTGTTAGAATTTTCTCTCTGAAAACAGCAGTGAAAGTCATGAATCATCTCTGCTGCATAGCGCCACTATACCACAGGAAGTACCTGTGGAACACAACCAACCAGCCCTACCGTACTGTATGCTGTCTCATATACACACTCCTACACACACAGACACACACAAGCACACACACACGCACAAACACACACACACACACACACACATCTTATAAAGCACAAAAAATAAAGTGTATCTTGCCTCAACGCTTTGTCGTCTAACCTTAACTTCTTCAGCGGTTGTAACAAAGTCTCTTACTCTTCTGAATCACCAAGATACCTTTCCCTGCTACTTCACCTTCACTAAACAACCTGAGGTCATCTGCCTTTGGCCTAAAGATTAGGAACCTGGACCAAATAAATTAGAAATACAGACATTGTCATCCTACAAGAAAGATTGTATAGAGGATATGGACCCACTAGTTGCCCTCTAGGTTACAGAAAGCTGGAAGTCCCATCCACCAAACTACCAGGAGTAAAACAGGGAAGAGACTCAGGGGGTATGCTAATTTGTAGTAGTGGAAAAAGTACCCAATTGTCATACTTGAGTAAAAGTATAGATACCTTAATAGAACGGGTCCTCCTGTAGCTCGGTTGGTAGAGCATGGTGCTTGCAATGCCAGGGTTGTGGGTTCAATTCCCACGGGGGGCCAGTATGAAAAAAAAGTAAGTCGCTCTGGATAAGAGTGTCTGCTAAATGGTAAAAATATAGAAAGTTACTCAAGTAAAAATGAAAGTCAGACAGTAAACTACTACTTGAGTAAAAGTCTAAAAGTATTTGGTTTTAAATATACTTAAGTATCAAAAGTAATAGTAATTGCTAAAATATACTTAATTATCAAAAGTAAAAGTATAAATAATTTAAAATTCCTTGTATTAATCTAATCAAATCATAATGTATTTGTCACATGCACCGAATACAACAGGTGCAGACCTTACCGTGAAATGCTTACTTACAAACCCGTGACCAACAATGAAGTTTTAAGAAAAATAGAGTTAAGTAAATATCTACTAAATAAACGGAAGTAAAAAAAAAAAGTCACACAATAAAATAACAATAATGAGGCTACAGTGCATTTGGAAAGTATTCAGACCCCTTGACCTTTTCCACATTTTGTTAGGTTACAGCTTTATTCAAAAATTGATTTAAAAAGAAAATCCTCATCAATCTACACACAATACCCAATAATGATTCAGCAAAAACAGGCTTTTGTACATTTCTGCAACAACAAAAAAATAACAAACTGAAATATCACATTTACTTAAGTATTCAGACCCTTAACTCAGTACTTTGTTGAAGCACCTTTGGCAGCGATTACAGCCTCGAGTCTTCTTGGGTATGACCCTACAGCTTGGCTCAACTGTATTTGGGGAGTTTCTCCCATTCTTCTCTGCATATCCTCTCAAGCTCTGTCAGGTTGGATGGGTTGGATTCAGGTTAAATAGTTCAATCTTGGTTTCATCAGACCAGTTAATTTTGTTTCTAATGGTCTGAGAGTCCTTAAGGTGCCTTTTGGCAAACTCCAAGCGGACTGTCATGTGCCTTTTACTGAGGAGTGGCTTCCGTCTGGCCACTCTACCATAAAGGACTGATTGGTGGAGTGCTGCAGAGATGGTTGTCCTTCTGGAAGGTTCTCCCATCTCCACAGAGGAACTCTGGAGCTTTGTCAGAGTGACCATCAGGTTCTTGGTCCCCAGATCTGTGGCTTGACACAATCCTGTCTCAGAGCTCTACGGACAATTCCTTCGACCTCATGATTTTTATATAGACAGGTGTGTGACTTTCCAAATCATGTCCAATCAACTGAATTTACCACAGGTGAACTCCAATGAAGTTGTAGAAACATCTGAAGGATGATCAGTGGTAAACAGGATGCATGTGAGCTCAATTTCAAGTCTCATAGCAAAGGGTCTAAATACTTATAAGGTATTTCTGTTTTGTATTTTTTCTGAATTTGCAAAAATGTCTAAAAACCTATTTTTCCTTTGTAATTATGGGGTATTGTGTGTAGAATGATGAGGAAAACATATATTTAATCCATTTTAGAATAGGGCTGTAACATAACAAAATGTGGAAAAAGTAAAGGGGTCTGAATACTTTCCGAATGCACATACAGGGGGTACCGGTACCGAGTCAATGTGCGGGGGTACAGGTTAGTCGAGGTAATTGAGATAATATGTACATGTAGGTAGGGGTAAAGTGGCAAAGCAGACAGCACCATTTTCTTGTTTTTAAAATGTATGGATAGCCAGGGGCACACTCCAACACTTAGACATTATTTACAAAAGATGAATTTGTGTTTAGTGAGTCCGCCAGAGGCAGTAGGAATGACCACGTGTTCTCTTGATAAGTGCATGAATTTGACAATTTTTCCTGTTCTGCTAAGCATTCAAAATGTAACGAGTACTATTGGTTGTCAGGGAAAATGTATGGAGTAAAAAGTACAATATTTTCTTCATGAATGTAGTGAAGTAAAAGTAAAAGTTGTCAAAAATATAAATAGTAAAGTATAGATACCCAAAAAAACTACTTAAGTAGTACTTTAAAGTATTTTTACTTAAGTACTTTACACCACTACTAATTTGGTATAGAGCAGACCTAACTCACTCTGTTAAATTAGTCAAAACAGGAACATTTTACATTTGGCTAGAAATTCTAAAGGAAATTAGCTCAACAGAGAAAACTGTTATCCTGTGTGCTACCTATATCCCCCCACTAGAATCCCCATACTTTAATGAAGACAGCTTCTCCATCCCAGAGGGGGAGATCAATAATTTGCAAGCGCAGGGACATGTAATAGTCTGTGGTGACCTACAGTGGGGAAAAAAAGTATTTAGTCAGCCACCAATTGTGCAAGTTCTCCCACTTAAAAAGATGAGAGAGGCCTGTAATTTTCATCATAGGTACACGTCAACTATGACAGACAAAATGAGAAAAAGAAATCCAGAAAATCACATTGTAGGATTTTTAATGAATTTATTTGCAAATTATGGTGGAAAATAAGTATTTGGTCACCTACAAACAAGCACATTTTCTGGCTCTCACAGACCTGTAACTTCTTCTTTAAGAGGCTCCTCTGTCCTCCACTCGTTACCTGTATTAATGGCACCTGTTTGAACTTGTTATCAGTATAAAAGACACCTGTCCACAACCTCAAACAGTCACACTCCAAACTCCACTATGGCCAAGACCAAAGAGCTGTCAAAGGACACCAGAAACAAAATTGTAGACCTGCACCAGGCTGGGAAGACAGAATCTGCAATAGGTAAGCAGCTTGGTTTGAAGAAATCAACTGTGGGAGCAATTATTAGGAAATGGAAGACATACAAGACCACTGATAATCTCCCTCGATCTGGGGCTCCACGCAAGATCTCACCCCGTGGGGTCAAAATGATCACAAGAACGGTGAGCAAAAATCCCAGAACCACACGGGGGACCTAGTGAATGACCTGCAGAGAGCTGGGACCAAAGTAACAAAGCCTACCATCAGTAACACACTACGCCGCCAGGGACTCAAATCCTGCAGTGCCAGACGTGTCCCCCTGCTTAAGCCAGTACATGTCCAGGCCCGTCTGAAGTTTGCCAGAGTGCATTTCGATGATCCAGAAGAGGATTGGGAGAATGTCATATGGTCAGATGAAACCAAAATATAACTTTTTGGTAAAAACTCAACTCGTCGTGTTTGGAGGACAAAGAATGCTGAGTTGCATCCAAAGAACACCATACCTAATGTGAAGCATGGGGGTGGAAACATCATGCTTTGGGGCTGTTTTTCTGCAAAGGGACCAGGACGACTGATCCGTGTAAAGGAAAGAATGAATGGGGCCATGTATCGTGAGATTTTGAGTGAAAACCTCCTTCCATCAGCAAGGGCATTGAAGATGAAACGTGGCTGGGTCTTTCAGCATGACAATGATCCCAAACACACCGCCCGGGCAACGAAGGAGTGGCTTCGTAAGAAGCATTTCAAGGTCCTGGAGTGGCCTAGCCAGTCTCCAGATCTCAACCCCATAGAAAATCTTTGGAGGGAGTTGAAAGTCCGTGTTGCCCAGTGACAGCCCCAAAACATCACTGCTCTAGAGGAGATCTGCATGGTGGAATTGGCCAAAATACCAGCAACAGTGTGTGAAAACCTTGTGAAGACTTACAGAAAACGTTTGACCTGTGTCATTGCCAACAAAGGGTATATAACAAAGTATTGAGAAACTTTTGTTATTGACCAAATACTTATTTTCCACCATATTTTGCAAATAAATTCATAAAAAATCCTGCAATGTGATTTTCTGGATTTTTTTTCCTAATTTTGTCTGTCATAGTTGACGTGTACCTATGATGAAAATTACAGGCCTCTCTCATCTTTTGAAGTGGGAGAACTTGCACAAATACTTTTTGCACAAATGGCTGACTAAATACTTTTCTTCCCCACTGTAAATGCCAGAACTGGACAAGAACCTGACACCCTCAGCACACAGGGGGACAAACACCTACCTGGAGGTGACAGTTTCCCTCCCCCATATGCCCCCCTTACTACACAACTACGACAACATAACCAACAAAAACGGGTCACAAATCCTGCAGCTCTGTCACATGCTGGGGACTTCGAGGGGACTCCTATGGTAGGTACACCTATAGCTCATCTCTTGGCAGTAGTACTGTAGACCAGTGGAGGCTCCTCAGAGGAGGAAGGGGAGGACCATCCTCTTCTGTGAATTTCATAAAAATAAAAATAGTAAAACATTTAAAAAGTTGTCCTTTTTAGATAAAACTATACTAAATATATTCACGTCACCAAATTATTGATTTAAACACACTGTTTTGCAATGAAGGTCTACAGTAGCCCCAGCAGCACTCTGTAGGGTAGCACCATGGTGTAGCCAGAGGACAACCAGCTTCTGTCTTCCTCTGGGTCCATTGACTTCAATACAAAACCTAGGAGGCTCATGGTTCTCACCCCCTTCCATAGACTTACAAAGTAATTATGACAACTTCCGGAGGATGTCCTCCAACCTATCAGAGCTCTTGCAGCATGAATTGACATGTTGTCCACCCAATCCATTGATCAGAGAGAAAGCATAAACTACAGCTTGCTAGCACTGCAGTGCATAAAATGTGGTGAGTAGTTAACTGAAAGAGAGAGAAAGACAATAGTTGAACAGTTTTGAACAAATACATTTCTTCCAGAATCAAGGAGAAGCGAGAGAGAGAGCGAGAGAGAGCTATATTTGATTGTATTTTTTAAAATAATTTCACTTTCACTTAGCTAGTGAATGCAACTAGCTAGTTTAGCCTACTCAAACACCCGGTTCAAACAGAGAGTGATGCTATGTTAGCTAGCTGGCTATGGCTATTGTCACGATCGTTGGTTAGAGAGGACCAAGGCGCAGCGTGTTGAGCGAACATACTTTAATAGTAAGGTGCACACACGAATACAAAACAATAAACGATACGTAACGTCCTCAGACAATGACTGACAAGGAACAAAAACCCACAAACACAAGGTGAAAACAGACAGTATAAATATGGCTCCCAATCAGAGACAACGAGCCAAACAGCTGACACTCGTTACCTCTGATTGGGAGTCACTCATCCAAACAAAGAAATACAACCACATAGAACAACCCAACCAAACAGAACACAACGAAACGAACACACCCTGGCTCAACATACAAAGTCCCGGAGCCAGAGCGTGACAGCTATCCAACACTGGAGCTCTTTCAAGTCAAGGTAAGCTTTTTGTTGTATTAATTTATTGCCACTGGTGTAACTGCTAAACTGCTTCCTGACTGTACACTGTACTGCATGATTGTAGCAGGTTTACTAACGCGTTAGTTCTAGTACAGTTGAAGTCGGAAGTTTACATACACCTTAGCCAAATACATTTAAACTCAGTTTTTCACAATTCCTGACATTTAATCTTAGTAAAAAATCCCTGTCTTAGGTCAGTTAGGATCACCACTTTATTTTAAGAATGTGAAATGTCAGAATAATAGTAGAGAGAATAATTTATTTCAGCTTTTATTTCTTTCATCAAATTCGTAGTGGGTAAGACGTTTACATACACTCAATTAGTATTTGGTAGCATTGCCTTTAAATTGTTTAACTTGGGTCAAACATTTTGGGTAGCCTTCCACAAGCTTCCCACAATAAGTTGGGTGAATTTTGGCCCATTCCTCCTGACAGAGCTTTTTTAACTGAGTCAGGTTTGTAGGCCTCCTTGCTCACACACGCTTTTTCAGTTCTGCCCACACATTTTCTATAGGATTGAGGTCAGGGCTTTGTGATGGCCACTCCAATACTTGACTTTGTTGTCCTTAAGCCATTTTGCCACAACTTTGGAAGTATGCTTGGGGTCATTTGGAAGACCCATTTGCGACCAAGCTTTAACTTCCTGACTGATGTCTTGAGATGTTGCTTCAATATATCCACATAATTTTCCTTCCTCATGATGCCATCTATTTTGTGAAGTGCACCAGTCCCTCCTGCAGCAAAGCACCCCCACAGCATGATGCTGCCACCCCCGTTCTTCACAGTTGGGAAGGTGTTCTTCGGCTTGCAAATCCCCCTTTTTCCTCCAAACATAACGATGGTCATTATGGCCAAACAGTTCTATTTTTGTTTCATTAGACCAGAGGACATTTCTCCAAAAGGTAGGATCTTTGTCTCCATGTGCAGTTGCAAACCGTAGTCTGGCTTCTTCCTTGCTGAACGGCCTTTCAGGTTATGTCGATATAGGACTTGTTTTACTGTGGATATAGATACTTTTGTACCTGTTTCCTCCAGCATCTTCACAAGGTCCTTTGCCGCTTCCTGAGCGGTATGATGGCTGCATGGTCCCATGGTGTTTATACTTGCATACTATTGTTTGTACAGATGAACGTGGTACCTTCAGGCGTTTGGAAATTGCTCCCATGGATGAACCAGACTTGTGGAGGTCTACAATTTTTTTTCTGATTGTTTTTTCCCATGATGTCAAGCAAAGAGGCACTGAGTTCGAAGGAAGGCCTTGAAATACATCCACAGGTACACCTCCAATTGACTCAAATTATATCAATTAGCCTATCAGAAGCTTCTAAAGCCATGACATCATTTTCTAGAATTTTACAAGCTGTTTAAAGGCACAGTCAACTTAGTATATGTAAACTTCTGACCCACTGGAATTGTGATACAGTGAATTATAAGTGAAATAATCTGTCTGTAAACAATTGTTGGAAAAATGTCTTGTGTCATGCACAAAGTAGATGTCCTCACCGACTTGCCAAAACTATAGTTTGTTAACAAGAAATGTGTGGAGTGGTTGAAAAACAAGTTTTAATGACTCCAACCTAAGTGTATGTAAACTTCTGACTTCAACTGTAGCTATGTTGACTATGACTTGATGACGATATAGGCTGTGTGTAGCGGTTAGCAGTCATGATAAGGAAGGTTTGGCTTGGAAAGTTGCCTTTTTTGCCTCGTCACAGACAGCTGATGTGTTGTGCACTGAAGTCCACAAGCGAAGGGAAAAGGTGAGAGGAGGAGAGGCCGTAGATAGTTGCAAGATGGAATTATGTATATACAACGAGCAAAGTGATCATGCTGTTTTTATGTGGCTGCTATGAAAGTAAACTGTGTTTGCGTGTGATCATTGGTGTCTTCATTCAGCTGATTCTGTTGAAAAATTCGTTTCTTAAACGGAAGCAAACGGAACAAAACGGGGATAAACATACATGAATTTGTCCAATAGAAACGGACATTTGCAACTGTTGGACTAATGATTACACCCTAGATCAGCTAGATGAGATGCAGGCAAGAGTGTGCAAGGATGTATTGAATGTGTCACTGTCTGTCACCTTGATTACTCAAAATGCTCTCAACCTGTGCACCTACATTGTAAATCTTCATTCATAGGCTAGGTTGTAGCAACGTCATGATGGGTACAGGAAAAATGTGAGTATTACATTTTAGTCATTTCTATCATGTAGTAGCCTAAATCTATCGATGTTACATTGAGCTGGGTGAATGGAATATCAATAGCAGTCATCCAATATGCTGTAATAGAAATAAGGTCATGCTCATAAAATAAAAAAGTAATCCTCCCTCATCTTAAATAACACCGACCGCCACTTCTGTAGACTACATTATAACCGACCTCAACCCAGAGTCTCTCAGAGCTTTCACAGTCAGCCCACTGACACCCCTATCAGATCACAGCAAAATGCATACTAATAAGAAATGCTATAGATGAAAGGAGGGTAGTGTAGAAACCTGCCAAAAAATAAATGGCCATCAACAAATCCAATCCCTCCTAGACAACTTCCTTGACAAAATGTTTTCCTGCGATAGCGAAGGTGTAAACTTAGCAGTAGGAAGCCTGAACAATATATTTGACCTATCAGCTAACGTATACAATTTAAATTCCAGCAGAAAACCTAAGACGACTAACAACAAATGGTTTATGAAGAATGCAAAAACCTAAGAAAGAAATTGAGAAACCTATCCAACCAAAAACACAGAGAAGTCAGCAGCAATCTAGGAAAAATCCTCTGCAGTATCATCAACAGCAGACTCCAACATTTCCTCAGTGAAAACAATGTCCTGACCAAATGCCAAATTGGCTTCTTACCAAAGTACCGTACAACAGACCATGTATGCACCCTGCACACCCTTATTGACAAACAAACAAACCAAACCAAAAGTAAAGTCTTCTCATGCTTTGTTGATTTCAAAAAAGCTTTTGACTCAATTTGGTATGAGGGGATGCTATACAAATTGATGGAAAGCGGTGTTTGGGGGAAAACATATGACATTATACAATATTAATGTACACAAACAACAAGTGTGCAGTTAAAATTGGCAATAAACTGTCACGATCGTCTGAAGGAGCGGACCAATACGCAGCGCGTGGAGTGAACATGATGACTTTATTAAATAAAGCAACCACGAAAAAACAACAAATGACGATAATGAAGTCCTCAGTGACACGACTGAACACGGAACAATAACCCACAAAACACAGGAGAAAACACACAGAATATATATGGCTCCCAATCAGAGATAACGAGCCGACAGCTGACACTCGTTACCTCCGATTGGGAGTCATTAACCAATCACCAAAAACACAAACAAATGAAACTCACCCAACCCAACACCACCAAATGAAATACACCCTGGCTCTAACACACAGTCCTTGGAGCCAGAGTGTGACATAAACACACATAATTATTTCCTCAGGGCCATGGGGTGAGACAGGGATGCAGCTTGAGCCCCACCCTCTTCAACATACTGTATATATCAATACATTGGTGAGGACACTAGAACAGTCTGCAACACCCGGCCTCACCCTACTGGACTCAGAAATCAAATGTCTACTGTTTACAGATGATCTGGTGCTTCTGTCCCCAACCAAGGAGGACCTACAGCAGCTCCTAGATATTCTGTACAGACTTGGTCCCTGACAGTGAATCTCAGTAAGACAAAAATAATAGTATTTCAAAAAAGGTCCAGTAGCCAAGACAACAAATACCAATTCTATCTAGACACAGTTGCCCTAGAGCACACAAATAATTATACCTACCTCAGCCTAAACATCAACACCATAAGTAACTTCCACATGTCTGTGAATGATCTAAGAGATAAGGCAAGAAGGGCCTTCTATGCCATTGTGAAGGAAATGTTACTTGGTTCCTGCCTGTGCCAGGTAAAGATATGAGGGGGGGCCGTCATGACCTCCTCCTTAGGACCATCTGGCTGAACGTCTAGAACATGTTCTTAAAAAATTATAAGAGACGGTGCCAGACCCATGCCGGAACCAACCCTATGAACTATGCCTATGCGTCCGAGTGGCGCAGCATCTTAGTGCTAGAGGTGTCACTACAGACCCTGGTTTAATTCCAGGCTGTTTCACAATCTGACCGTGATTGGAAGTCTCATAGGGCGGCGCACAATTGGCCCAGCGTCGTCCGGGTTTGGCCGGGGTAGGTCGTCATTGTAAATAAGAATTTGTTCTTATCTGACTTGCCTAGTTAAATAAAGGTTAAATAAAAAATATATATAAGGGAACTAACGGGACTATCCCGAGAGAGCTCCTGACAGATGATCACTATGGTGCATCAAGTTTGTTGGAACCTCTCCAGTTAACTGTTAATTAACAATTATTCATTTAAGATTGACTTCGAGTGTCCCATATGTAAGAATTTCCACGACACCATCAAAAGGAACATAAAACTCAACATCTCAATTAGGATCTGGCTAAAAATACAATAAATTATCGATCCCATTGCCCTCTATGGTTGTGAGGTCTGGGTCCACACACCAACCAAGAATTCACAAAATGGGACAAACACCCAATTAAGACGCTGCATACAGAATTCTGCAAAAAATATTTTTGTGTACAATGAAAGACCCAAAACAATGCCTGCAGAGCAGAATTAGGACTATACCCGCTAGTTATCAAAATCCAGAAAAGAGCTGTTAAATTCTACAACCACCTAAAAGAAAGCGATGCCCACACATTCCATCACAAAGCCTCACCTACAGAGAGATTAACCTAGAGAAGACTCCCCTCAGCCAGCTGGTGCTGGGGCTCTTTTCACAAACAAAAACAGAACCGGCAGAGCCCCAACACAGAAACACATGTAGACCCAACCAAATTATGAGAAAGCAAAAAGATAACTATTTGACACACTAGAAAGTATCAACCAAAAAACAGAGCAAATTGGAATGCTATCTGGCCCTAAACAGAGTACACCGTGGCAGAATACCTGATCCAAATTAAGAAAATCCTTGACTATTTACAGACTCAGTTAGCATAGCCTTGCTATTGAGAGAGGCTCTCGAGAGAATACATGCCTTGTGCACATTCCACCACAAAGCCCTCACCACAAAATGAGGTGGAAATTCAACTACATTTCCTAACCTCCTGACAAATGTATGACCACATTTGAGACACATATTTCCCACAGATCACACAAACCCACAAAGAATTTGAAAACAAATCAACCACAGTGTGCAATCACAGCAGCAAGATGTGTGGCCCATTGCCATGAGAAAAGGGCAACTAGTGGAGCACAAACAACATTGCAAATACAACCTATATTTATCTGTTTATATATTTTCCCTTTCATTCTTCACCTATTTGCACATTGTTACAACACTGTACATAGCCAATAATATAACATTTGAAATGTCTATATTCTTTTAAAACTTTTGTGAGTTTAATTTTTACTGATTGTTTATTTCCCTTGTATTTATTATCTATTCCATTTGCTTTGGCAATGTAAACATATGTTTCCCATGCCAATAAAGTCATTTTGGAGAGAGAGAGAGTGTCACGCCCTGGCTCTGGGGACTCTTATATGTTGAGCCAGGGTGTGTAGGGTCTATGTTTTGTGTTCTATGTTCAGTTTCTAGTTCGTGTGTTTTCTAGGTTGGCCGGGGTGGTTCTCAATCAGAGGCAACGAGAATCAGCTGTTGCTTGTTGTCTCTGATTGGGAACCATACTTAGGCAGCCTGTTGTGCACTTGTGTTTTGTGGGATCTTGTTCCGTGTTGGTTTGTGTTGTTAACCGAGGACTTCACGTTTCGTTTTGTTGTTTTGTATTTTGTATCGTGTTGCCAGTACACTATTAAAAAGATGTACGCATATCACGCTGCGCCTTGGTCCAATCATTATGACGATCGTGACAGAAGATCCCACCAATACAGGACCAAGCAGCGTGTCCAGGAGCAAACGCCGGAGGTAACGTTAGTGGATGTCCTCCTCGGTTGGGGGCAGATAACGGAGGAGGAGGCCGTCCGTTACCGGAGGGCGATGAAGGGGGAGACCCAGGCAGGAGAGGAGAAGCGGCGCCAACCGGGCCGTCGTCGGACAGGCGAGAGGCACCCTCAATAATTTTTTTTTGGGGGGGGCACACGGCATGGACGACGGGGCTGCTGGAGGCAGATAAAGGGCGAGTTTGTGGACGAGGAGAGACGTCAGCCCGGTCCGGCCCGTTCCTGCTCCCCGCACCAAGCCTGTGGTGCGCGTCGCCAGCCCGGTCCGGCCCGTCCCTGCTCCCCGCACCAAGCCTGTGGTGCGCGTCGTCAGTCCGGCACAGCCCGGGCCTGTTTCACCGGTGCCTGGTCAGGTACCGGTCAGCTGCTCCACACCTGAGCCTAAGCAATCCGCTCCACCGATGTCCAGTCCAGCTCCAGCCAGCGGGACCAGACCAGGGGCGCTACGGGGGGGTTGTTAGAGGGTGGTGGTCACGCCCTGAGCCGGATCCGCCTCCGAGGCGGAATGCCCACCCGGCCCCTCCCCTGTTGGGTTTATGTTGGCGCGGTCGCAGTCCGCGCCTTTGGGGGGGTACTGTCACGCCCTGGCTCTGGGGACTCTTATATGTTGAGCCAGGGTGTGTAGGGTCTATGTTTTGTGTTCTATGTTCAGTTTCTAGTTTGTGTGTTTTCTAGGTTGGCCGGGGTGGTTGTCAATCAGAGGCAACGAGAATCAGCTGTTGCTTGTTGTCTCTGATTGGGAACCATACTTAGGCAGCCTGTTGTGCACTTGTGTTTTGTGGGATCTTGTTCCGTGTTGGTTTGTGTTGTTAACCGAGGACTTCACGTTTCGTTTTGTTGTTTTGTATTTTGTATCGTGTTGCCAGTACACTATTAAAAAGATGTACGCATATTACGCTGCGCCTTGGTCCAATCATTATGACGACCGTGAGAGAGAGAGAGAGAGAGAGAGAGAGAGAGAGAGAGAGACTGTGAAACTTTTATTAGTTAACCAATGGTGTTTGTGTTGTTTCATCCTTTGTGAGCTATGGCCCAGGGGGTTGATGAGGGTGACAGGGTTGAGTGAAAGGGATCAGTCAGTCTCCCTATATGTACAGTGACAGAACAGTGCCAGTGGCCAAAGAAGAGCGGAGCGTAGAAATTAGAGCTACTGAAGACCAAGGCCTGCCATTGAAACAGCATGTTCCATTTATCACATGTTTAGAAGTTACATGGCTCTCTGTTATTTCCCATGTCATGTCCATGACCTCTCTATCACTGTTGAAGTAGACTGGGTTCTAGGACTAGCATTGAGACCTGGTTGTATGTGTGTGTGTGTGTGTGTGTGTGTGTGTGTGTGTGTGTCAAAATCAAATCACATTTTATTTGTCACATGCGCCGAATACAACAGGTGTAGTAGACCTTACCGTGAAATGCTTACTTACAAGCCCATTACCAACAATGCAGAGTTTTAAAAAAAGTAAGAAAAATTTGCTAAATAAACTCAAGGAAAAATAGTAACACAATAAAATAACAATGACGAGGCTATATACAAGGGGTACCGGTACCGAGTCAATGTGCAGGGGTACGGCTTAGTCGAGGTCCATGTAGGTAGGGGTAAAGTAACAATGCATAGACAATAAACAGAGAGTAGGAGCAGCGTGTGTGTGTGTTGCGTCAATATGCATGTATGTGTGTGTTTTGTGCGTGTGTGTGTGTGTGTTGGAGTGTCAGTGTAGTATGTGTGAGTGTGTGGTTATAGTCCAGTGAGTGTACATGAAGCCTGTCCAAGAGAGTCAGTACAAAAAATTATTATAAATATTAATAAAATAAGGGGGTCAATGCAAATAGTCCAGGTAGCCGTTTGATGAACTGTTCAGCTGTCTTATGGCTTGGGGGTAGAAGCTGTTAAGGAGCCTTTTGGTCCCAGACTTGGCACTCCGGTACCGCTTGCCATGCGATAGTAGAGAGAACAGTCTATGACTTGGTTGACTGGAGTCTTTGACAATTTTTGGGGAATTCCTACGACACTGCCTGGAATAGAGGTTCTGGCTGGCAGGAAGCTCAGCCCCAGTGATGTACTGGGCCGTACGCATTACCCTCTGTAGCGCCTTGAGGACGGATGCCGAGCAGTTGCCATTCCAAGCAGTGACGCAAACAGTCAGAATGCTCTCAATGGTGCAGCTGTAGAACGTTGTGAGGATCTGAAGACACATGCCACATTTTTTTCAGGATTAGGCATTGTTGTGACTTTCCTGGTGTGTTTGGACCAATGATGTGGACACCAAGGAACTTGAAGGTCTCGACCCACTCGGCCCACCTTTTCCTGTAGGCCTACCACTGTGGTGTCATCGACAAACTTAATGATGGTGTTGGAGTCGTGCGTGGCCACGCAGTCGTGGGTGACTACAGGCATGCACACCTGAGGGGCCCTGTGTTGAGGATCAGTGTGGTGGATGTGTTGTTGCCTACCCTCACCACCTGGGGGCAACCCATCAGGAAGTCCAGGATCCAGTTGCAGAGGGAGGTGTTCAGTCCCAGGGTCCTTAGATAAGTGATGAGCTTAGAGGGAACTATGGTGTTGAACGCTGAGCTGTAGTCAATGAACAGCATTTGCACATAGGTGTTCCTTTTGTCCAGGTGGGAAAGGGCAGTGTGGAGTGCAATAGAGTTTACGTCATCTGTGGATCTGTTGGGGCAGTATGTGAATTGGATTGGGTCCAGGGTTTCTGGGATGATGGTGTTGATGTGAGCCATGACCAGCCTTTCAAAGCATTTAATGTCTACAGATGTGAGTGCTGTGGGGCGGTAGTCATTTAGGCAGGGTACCTTGGCATTCTTGGACACAGGGACTATGGTAGTCTGCTTGAAATGTGTAGGTATTACAGACTGGGTCAGGGAGAGGTAAAAAATGTCAGTGAAGACACTTGCCAACTGGTCAGCGCAAGCTCTGAGTACGTGTCTTGGTAATCGGAATGTTGACCTGTTTAAAGGTCTTACTCACATCGGCTACTGAGAGCGTGATCACACAGTCGTCCAGAACAGCTGGTTCTCTTATGCATGGTTCAGTGTTGCTTGCCTCGAAGTGATCATAGAAGGCACTTAGCTCGTCTGGTAGGCTCGCTTCACTGGGCAGCTCGCGGCTGGGTTTCCCTTTGTAATCCGTGATAGTTTGCAAGCCCTGCCACATCCGACGAGCGTCAGAGACAGTGTAGTAGGATTGTATATATTCCATGTCCTTGTTCAGCCACGACTTGGTGAAACGTAGGATATTTAAGTTTTTAATGTCCCATTGATAGGATAGTCTCGAACGGAGCTCATCCATTTTATTCTCCAGTGATTGCACATTCGATGTTAAAGGAGGATTATCCACTCATTGACACAGTCTCGCCAGGCATCCGGCTCTTCCCCCTCTGTAACAGAATCTCCTCTTCATATGAATGATGGGGATTTAGGCCTGGTCCGGGAGGAGCAGTATATCCTTCGCGTCCGACTCATTAAAGAAAAAATCCTCGTCCAGTTGAAGGTGAGTGATTGCTGTTCTGATGTCCCAGAAGCTATTTTTGTCACGGTTTCGGCCGAGGCTGCTCCTCCTCCTTGTTCGGGCAGGCTTCGGCGGTCGTCGTCCCCGGAGTACTAGCTGCCACCGTTCGATGTTTCATGTTTGTTTGGTTTTGTCTGTTTGTACACCTGTCCCTTGTTAGTGTTTGATTTTGTTTCCTATTTAGTTATCGTGTGTTGGGTCAGGTGTTATGTGTGATTGTTATGTCAGCTGTTACTGTTGATGGGTTTTCTCTCTCGTATTGTTTGTTGTCGAGAGTCCGCACTGCGTGCGCCTTTTCTTGTTTTTACGCACTGTTGTTTGTGTGCGTAATTTGTTCTTGCCTCCCGGTTGGGTTGGCTATTTCACCTGTTTGGAGTTCTATTTTGGATTACTAAAGTCTGTTGACGAACACCTTTGTTCCTGCGCTTGATTCCCTGCACCACATCCACACTTAGCGTTCTGACAATTTTCGGTCATAAGAAACTTACAAAACACACAAAATAGCGCAATTGGTCAGGAGCCCTTAAAGCGGTGGCCAAACCCTCCAGCACCATTATAGATCTGTGTGTGTGTGTTTGTAGACCATAGCCCTGGCTGAGATGTGGCCGTAGGCTTGGCACGCTTGGTCGTTCCAGGTGACTGTAGCAACAGAGACAGAGGTCCTGACCGGTCTTGGCCCGCTCCAGAACACCGGCTCGTGCCAGTTTACCATCAACCGGACACTAATCGGTACTGACACACACCACAGTCTCCCCCTCGATAACAAAGAGGAGACACAGTTCTGAATAGAGAGGGGATAGACCTACCGTAGTTCTAACCAGAAGGAGGAGAGGCATAGTGCTCGGTTCAGTAAAGGTTTGCTTGAATCCCAGCCTTTGCAATACACTCTAAAAATAGAGACAGAGAAAAACAGAGACAGGAAGATAGAAAGTGAGAAAGATGGAGAGAGAGAGAGAGAGAGAGAGAGAGAGAGAGAGAGAGAGAGAGAGAGAGAGAGAGAGAGAGAGAGAGAATATATTTAAGATTATAGCTCATAGCAGTTCCCTTGTAACCAATGTCTCAGATATGGAGATGTGTTTACTTCTCTCTTCTCGCTCAGCCTCAGACACAACGGAGGAATGAAAGAGACTGACAATGACTTTAAGTGTTTCACATATTGTATTTTTTCTTCATTCTAAAGAGCCCCTTTTTAATCTCTAAACTCTTAGACGGGCAGTAGCGTGTATTAATGGAAGCCAAAGAAAGCCAGGCTTCCACAAAACATTTAACAAGAAAAAAATATTTAAAAAAAAAAATCTTTCTGTGTTTCAGAAATTACCTTCAATTCGCAAGAGGCTGAATGTATCTCACCGGAGAAAGCATCCGAGCGGAAGAAACAGCACCCATCTGTCTCAGTATGTGTAGCGTATCTATCTGATGCTTTCTGGTTAAAAAGAGTATGCCATTGTTGCCGCCCATAGCATTCAATGCAAGGGAAGCCAGCGAGCATTTGGCCTCCCTTGATTAAAAAAATCCATAAAATAATAGCCAATCAGAGTTGCGCTAAACTGATTAAGCTCAGCTGTGAATGGTCCTGGCGCACCAAAAAAGTGTCAAGAGAAGCCAGTTTGGATTTGGCTTCAGATCAATTACATCACAAGCCAAACGTTATTATTGACAGAAAAAAACTTGAATTGTTGCATCTCATTGTGTTGTTGTCCTCCGGTGGCTAGCTAGCTAGCTAGCTAAAGTTGGCCCTTTCCTAAATTAGCCATGGATGGAGATAGGGATTTGGACTTGTGGTTTTACTTAATTCTCCATACTGGCCAATGATTATAACAGCCGTTCTGATCCAATCATAAATTCATACATTGTGCCCCTGTCCTGAGAAGATAGAAGTTCAACATGTAGCTAGATGTAGTATGCTAATGTTAACTAGCTGGCCATGTGTATCGTTGCCCATGAAGGGAAGCTAGGCTAGAAAGCAAGTATATTAGCCAGGTAGCATAGGACAAGTGTGTACTGTATGACAGAGTCATAGACCGTTTAGGTAACATGAAAGAGGAAGATAACAGTGGCGTTTCTCTACAAGTAGGGTAAGTCAACATGTTTTTTCTACTTGCACACACACGTGAACACACACACACACACACACACACAAACACACGCAAGCACACACACACACACACACACACACACACACACACACAGAAATCAGTACCATGTACACCCACATCATATTTAGTTTATGTTGATTGGACTAAATCGTTTTTGGTATCTTTTAGTTGTCACTGTATTAGACTAAGCATAGGTGATTAGATGATGTTGAAATGTTGTAGTTGAAATGGTGCTGGAATAGTGGAGGCAGCTCCTGTTTTCTTTGCAACTTGTGGTAAGTCTATGTGGTTCTAAATCAACAGTTGTTTAGAAGTCTGAAAATGTCAGAAACATTACCTTGCTTGACCATGCTGTAAGTCATGTAACTGTTTGTTACATGCAATATTTTTTGTGGACTTCACCGGACAGATGTTGCTCTCCGGTTTTGTAATGAAACAAAGGTGTGGTTGAATTTATCTTCTTATTGTCACGGCCTTAGGCCTATATATCATGTGGTCAAGGCATATGAACTAACAGGTTATAGAGCAAACAACACAATTATCACAACACATAGGTTGCAATATGGCATTTTTTTCTGGGTTGGCTTCCCCACTGATTTTCCCCACGCACTGTGACTGCAGACGGGCACTTCAAATGAGCTCTTTGCCTCGTCTCTCTCTCTCTCTCTCTCTCTCTCTCTCTCTCTCTCTCTCTCTCTCTCTCTCTCTCTCTCTCTCTCTCTCTCTCTCTCTCTCTCTCTCTCTCTCTCTCTCTCTCTCTCTCATTTCTCTCTGTCCCTTCACTCTCTCCATCGTCTGTCTCTGCTCTGTCGTTAGCTCCCAGTCACCACTGCCACCACCAGCCAGTCACTGATGAAGGGGCTCATTGGGAAGATAAGATACAGAAGAGAACCCTGGAAAATATATACAGTACCAATCAAAAGTTTGGACACACCTACTCATTCCAGGGTTTTTCTTTATTTTTACTATTTTCTACATTGTAGAATAATAGTGAAGACATCAAAACTAATAGCACATATGGAATCATGTAGTAACCAAAAAAGTGTTAAACAAATTAAAATATATTTTATATTTGAGATTCTTCAAATAGCCACCCTTTGCCTTGATGACAGCTTTGCACACTCTTGGCATTCTCTCAACCAGCTTCATGAGGTAGTCACCTAGAATGCATTTCAATTAACAGGTGTGCCTTGTTAAAAGATAATTTGTGGAATTTCTTTCCTTCTTAATTCGTTTGAGCCAATCAGTTGCGTTGTGACAAGGTAGGGGTTGTATACAGAAGATAGCCTTATTTGGTAAAAGACCAAGTCCATATTATGGCAAGAACAGCTCAAATAAGCAAAGAGAAATTACAGTCCATCATTACTTTAAGACATGAAAGTCAGTCAATATGGAACATTTCAAAAACGTTGAAAGTTTATTCAAGTGCAATTGCAAAAACCATCAAGCGCTATGATGAAACTGGCTCTCATGAGGACCACCACTCTTTGGAAGACCCAGAGTTACCTCTGCTGCAGAGGATACGTTCATTAGAGTTACCCGCCTCAGAAATTGCAGCCCAAAAAAATGTTTCACAGAGTTCAAGGAACAGACACATCTCAACATCAACTGTTCAGAGGGGACTGTGTGAATCAGGCCTTCATGGTCGAATTGCTGCAAAGAAACCACGACTAAAGGTCACCAATAAGAAGAAGAGACCTCATTGGGCCAAGAAACACGAGCAATGGACATTAGACCGGTGGAAATCTGTCCTTTGGTCTGGAGTCCAAATTTGAGATTTTTGGTTCCAACCACCGTGTCTTTGTGAAACGTGGTGTGGGTGAACGGATTATCTCTGCATGTGTATTTCCCAACATAAATCACGGAGGAGGAGGTGTTATGGTGTGGGGGTGCTTTGCTGGTGACACTGTCTGTGATTTATTTAGAATTCAAGGCACACTTAACCAGCATGACTACCACAGCATTCTACAGCAATACGCCATCCCATCTGGTTTTGGCTTAGTGGGACTATCATTTGTTTTTCAACAGGACAATGACCCAATACACCTCCAGGCTGTGTAAGGGCTATTTTACCAAGAAAGAGAGTGATGGAGTGCTGCATCAAATGATCTGGCCTCCACAATGCCCTGACCTCAACCCAATTGAGATGGTTTGGGTTGAGTCGGACCACAGAGTGAAGGAAAAGCAGCCAACAAGTGCTCAGCATATGTGGGAACTCCTTCAAGACTGTTGGAAAAGCATTCCAGGTGAAGCTGGTTGAGAGAAAGCCAAGAGTGTGCAAAGCTGTCATCAAGGCAAAGGGTGGCTGTTTGAAGAATCTCAAATATAAAATATATTTTGATTTGTTTAACACTTTTTTGTTTACTACATGATTCCATATGTGTTATCTCATAGTTTTGATGTCTTCACTATTATTCTACAATGTAGAAAATAGTACAAAATAAAGAAAAAACATTGAATGAGTAGGTGTGTCCAAACTTTTGACTGGTAGTGTATATAAATATAATATATATATATATATATATATATATATATATATATATATATATATATATATATATTTTATTAATCCCAACAGTTTTGGAGAAACTTTGGAGAAAGTACAGAGAATGGAGATTGTCAGACGACCCTGAGGGGTGTACGGCTCTAAATGTAATAAACACAACAAAACAAGATGGTAATGTGTTTTCTCTGTTGGTGTTGTCTGGCAGATCTAGCGTGATTGAGCTGCTGATGTCTGCTTCCAATGCGTTATCATCACTCCCCAAAATCAGCATCCCTCCTTCCGTTCATCCTTCAATCCCTTATTGACAAAAACATCAAGGGACGTCAGCAGCCAGTAAGCATCAAGAAATCGTCGTTTTTAAAGTTAAACGGTTTAAAGAGACTTAAAGATTTAGAATTGTAATACCCAATGTGTTCCTGTGCTTTTTTCACGGTGGATGTGTTTGTTAATTACGGCAGGGTTTGGTGAATTAAGGGCAGGATATGTAATTAATTGAATTTGCATAATCTCTATTGAATTCTAGCTTGTTCACTTTGCGAACTCCTGTACAAGCAGAAAATCATGTATACTGCACTGGATGACATAAACAGCTGGAAATTAGATCTGTACAGTGAGGGTAAAAAGTATTTGATCCCCTGCTGATTTTGTACATTTGCCCACTGACAAAGACATGATCAGTCTATAATTTTAATGGTAGGTTTATTTGAACAGTGAGAGACAGAATAACAACAAAATAATGCAGAAAAACGCATGTCAAAAATCTTATAAATTGATTTGCATTTTAATGAGGGAAATAAGTATTTGACCCCCTCTCAATCAGAAAGATTTCTGGCTCCCAGGTGTCTTTTATACAGGTAACGAGCTGAGATTAGGAGCACACTCTTAAAGGGAGTGCTCCTAATCTCAGTTTGTTACCTGTATAAAAGACACCTGTCCACAGAAGCAATCAATCAATCAGATTCCAAACTCTCCACCATGGCCAAGACCAAAGAGCTCTCCAAGGATGTCAGGGACAAGATTGTAGACCTACACAAGGCTGGAATGGGCTACAAGACCATCGCCAAGCAGCTTGGTGAGAAGGTGATAACAGTTGGTGCGATTATTCGCAAATGGAAGAAATACAAAATAACTGTCAATCTCCCTTCGGCCTGGGGCTCCATGCAAGATCTCACTTCATGGAGTTGCAATGATCATGAGAACGGTGAGGAATCAGCCCAGAACTACACAGGAGGATCTTGTCAATGATCTCAAGCCAGCTGGGACCATAGTCACCAAGAGAACAATTGGTAACACACTACGCCGTGAAGGACTGAAATCCTGCAGCGCCCACAAGGTCCCCCTGCTCAAGAAAGCACACATACAGGGCCATCTGAATTTTGCCAATGAACATCTGAATGATTCAGAGGAGAACTGGGTGAAAGTGTTGTTGTCAGATGAGACCCAAATCGAGGTCTTTGGCATCAACTCAACTCGCCGTGTTTGGAGGAGGAGGAATGCTGCCTATGACCCCAAGAACACCATCCCCACCGTCAAACATGGAGGTGGAAACATTATGCTTTGGGGGTGTTTTTCTGCTAAGGGGACAGGACAACTTCACCGCATCAAAGGGACGATGGACAGGCCATGTACCGTCAAATCTTGGGTGAGAACCTCCTTCCCTCAGCCAGGGCATTGAAAATGGGTCGTGGATGGGTATTCCAGCATGACAATGACCCAAAACACACGGCCAAGGCAACAAAGGAGTGGATCAAGAAGAAGCACATTAAGGTCCTGGAGTGGCCTAGCCAGTCTCCAGACCTTAATCCCATAGAAAATCAGTGGAGGGAACTGAAGGTTTGAGTTGCCAAATGTCAGCCTCGAAACCTTAATGACTTGGAGAAGATCTGCAAAGAGGAATGAAACAAAACCCCTCCTGAGATGTGTGCAAACCTGGTGGCCAACTACAAGAAACGTCTGACCTCTGTGATTGCCAACAAGTGTTTTGCCACCAAGTACTAAGTCATGTTTTGCAGAGGGGTCAAATACTTATTTCCCTCATTAAAATGCAAATCAATTTATAACATTTTTGACATTTCTTTGTTGTTTTTCTGTCTCTCACTGTTCAAATAAACCTACCATAAAAATTATAGACTGATCATTTCTTTGTCAGTGGGCAAACGTACAAAATCAGCAGGGGATCAAATACTTTTTTCCCTCACTGTATATGTAACTCTAATCCACTGAGTATCTGTCTGTGTGTCCGTTAATCTCTCAGTGATATTTCTCATCCATCCACATTCAGTGTTTAGCCTAAACACCACAGCAGCCAGACACTGAGAAACAGGTGTCTGTTGCAGAGGAAAGGAAGTTGATTCCATGATCCATTTTTCCCAAGCCTACCATACCCATGCAGCTGTCCTCTTACGGATTTGAGAATTGTGTGTGTGTGTGTGTGTGTGTGTGTGTGTGTGTGTGTGTGTGTGTGTGTGCGTGCGTGCTCTCAAGGTCTGCATAAACAATTTCATAATGTTGGATCTCTCTTTGTCAGGTACATCTTTCTTTTAAAAGGTGTTAAACTCTTTGTATAAATCCACTAAAGATAAAGGACCATAGTTTCACAAAAGACATGACAATGTCATCTAGTAATGAAGTGTAACCATAGCTACTCCACAGGAACCTTAGGGAGCTGTAAAACAGAGAAAAATCCTGACCTGTTTGGGAACAAATTGTTCAAAGCAAAGTCAAAGAGCAGGTTTGGGTGCTGATTAGAGTGTTTTGCCTGGCAATGTTTTGAACTGAGCAGTGACAGCCCAAGCTGAACTGAGGAGTAGCTAGCTAGACGATGACTCTGACTCGCCTCAATTCTGTAGGAATACATTTCCCTCCCCGCCAATCACTGGGAAAAAAGATTGGGGAAAAAAAACATGAATAAAACTGAAGGTACTTCTCTTAGATACAGTATGTCTTGATGCTCTTCAGATCTTTACGACTCAATCATAGGGAAATGCAGAGTTACTCTGAGAAAACTCTGAGATCATGACTCCCTAATCCGCTACACAAGGACTGACTTTTAGACACCATTTTTGTGGTTTTATTTATTGATAGACAGGTAGACGTATCACTCAGTTTGCAATGTTTGCTTTTTCATCGGAAGAAAATAAGTACAAAGTGACCGTAACAAATGTTTTTCTGTCTCTCGTTTTTTGATCATTCCATTTGCCCCAAAGCATTACGGTACAATTCAATGGCAATAAAACAACTGGAGGCGAAGGAAAATTAGCCACACATTTTCTATTATTCATTTGGGCACCATTATTACAGGCTCATAACATACAACACCAATCTCATTTTATAATCGTTTCAGAGTGAATTATAATATAACTCAGCAATAATATCCAATTATATTAACACTCATTTAATTGGTGCAGAGTGGATGTGTATGATTAATGTACTCATCCAGCATGATATCACTATAAGTCGCTCTGGATAAGAGCGTCTGCTAAATGACTAAAATGTAAATGTAAATATCATTGACATTTGCTCTTTGCACACAGTGGGAAATTACACTAAAATAAAGAATTAATCCTGTCTTTATAGTTCTTTATAGTTTAATAACATAATCATAATCATAATAATAATAATATCTATAGTTCAAAAAAGAGTATTGACAGTAAGAACAGTGGAAATTCATGTATTGGTTTATAACTTTATTACTACTGCAGTGTCCTTATCTCATTATGTTGACATAATATCTGTGACTCAATTAACAGGAATCCTTCTACTGTGTGTGAGACTTAAACATTGTGACAATGACAATCGTGACATTGTGACTATCTGTTTTATCAGAGCTGAATTCCCATGCATACAGTTGCCTGAGAGCAATAAGGCTTCATGCATCCCCCTCTGCAGAGATAAGAGGGTAGGGTGAAGTTGCCCCTAGACACTGATCGAAGGCCAGCTTTATATTTTACCCCTTAATGGTTGAAGCTAAGATTGGGGGTGGGTAAACTGATCCTAGAAATGTCTTCCTTCTAACCAGAGCCAGAGATACAGACTTGAGTCTGGGTATAGGTTTTCTGTAGGCACAGCTCCTGGATCACCTTACCAGGAAGGCAGACATATTGACTGATATGTTTTCTGTAGGCACAGCTCCTGGATCATCTTACCAGGCAGGCAGGCATATTGGCTGATAGGTTTTTTGTAGGCACAGCTCCTGGATCACCTTACCAGGAAGGCAGACATATTGACTGATATGTTTTCTGTAGGCACAGCTCCTGGATCATCTTACCAGGCAGGCAGGCATATTGGCTGATAGGTTTTTTTGTAGGCACAGCTCCTGGATCATCTTACCAGGCAGGCAGGCATATTGGCTAATAGGTTTTTTGTAGGCACAGCTCCTGGATCATCTTACCAGGCAGACAGACATATTGACTGATGTTCCCAGCATAATGAAAACATCTACAGCTAATTGAATCTGATTGGATATCAGTTATGAGCTCAAGCACAACAACAGCAAGCAAATGAGCTCTACATCAGACTCTCTCTCTGCTGTCTGCTCTCTGGTTCGCTCTCTCTCTCTGTTTCTCTCTCTCTATTTCTCTCTTTCTCTCTCTGTTTCTCACTCTATGTATCTCTTTCTCTCTCTGTTTCTCTCTCTATTTCTCTTTCTCTCTCTCTATTTCTCTCTTTCTCTCTCTATTTGTCTCTTTCTCTCTCTGTTTCTCTCTCTGTTTCTCTCTTTCTCTCTCTCTTTCTCTCTCTCTATTTCTCTATTTCTCTCTCTGTTTCTCTCTATTTCTCTCTTTCTCTCTCTGTTTCTCTCTATTTCTCTCTTTCTCTCTCTATTTCTCTCTTTCTCTCTCTGTTTCTCTCTTTCTCTCTGTTTCTCTCTCTCTATTTATCTCTTTCTCTCTCTATTTCTCTCTTTCTCTCTCTGTTTCTCTCTTTCTCTCTCTCTATTTCTCTCTTTCTCTCTGTTTCTCTCTCTCTCCATTTATCTCTTTCTCTACTTCTCTGTTTCTCTCTACATATATTCTCTCTTTCTCTCCGTTTCTCTCTTTCTCTCTATTTATCTCTTTCTCTGTTTCTCTCTCTTTCTCTCTGTTTCTCTCTCTCCATTTATCTCTTTCTCTCTGTTTCTCTCTCTCTTTTCTCTCTTTCTCTCTGTTTATCTCTCTCTATTTCTCTCTTTCTCTCTATTTCTCTCTTTCTCTCTGTTTCTCTCTCTCCATTTCTCTCTTTGTCTCTGTTTCTCTCTCTCTCTATTTCTCTCTTTCTCTCTGTTTCTCTCTCTCTATTTCTCTCTTTCTCTCTTTCTCTCTCTCTATTTCTCTCTCTATCTCTCTCTGTTTCTCTCTCTATTTATGTATCTCTTTCCGTCTCTGTTTCTCTCTCTATTTCTCTCATTCTCTCTCTGTCTCTCTGTCTCTGTCTCTCTCTATTTCTCTGTTTCTCTCTCTGTTTCTCTCTCTCTATTTCTCTATTTCTCTCTCTGTTTATCGCTCTCTCTATTTCACTCTTTCTCTCTCTGTTTCTCTCTCTCTGTTTCTCTTTCTCTCTCTGTTTCTCTCTCTCTATTTCTCTCTTTACCTCTGTTTCTCTCTCTCTACTTCTCTCTTTCTCTCTTTCTCTTTATTTCTCTCTTTCTCTCTCTCTTTCTCTCTCTCCATTTCTCTCTCTCTTTCTTTCTCTGTTTCTCTCTCTCTCTATTTCTCTCTTTCTCTCTCTGTTTCTCTCTCTGTTTCTCTATTTCTCACTTTCTCTCTCTCTTTCTTTCTCTGTTTCTCTCTCTCTCTATTTCTCTCTTTCTCTCTCTGTTTCTCACCCTCTATTTCTCTCGTTCTCTCTGTTTCTCTCTCTTTCTCTCTTTCTCTCTGTTTCTCTCTCTATTTCTCTCTCTTGCTCTGTTTCTCTCTCTCTCCATTTCTCTCTTTCTCTCTCTGTTTCTCTCTCTCTCTATTTCTCTCTCTCTGTTTCTCTATCTATTTCTCTCTTTCTCTCTGTTTCTCTATTTCTCTCTTTCTTGCTCTGTTTCTCTCTCTCTCCATTTCTCTCTTTCTCTCTCTCTATTTCTCTCTTTCTCTCTCTCTTTCTCTCTATTTCTCTCTTTCTCTCTCTGTTTCTCGCTCTCTATTTCTCTCGTTCTCGCTCTGTTTCTCTCTCTCTCTCTCTATTTCTCTCTTTCTCTCTCTTTGTTTCTCTCTATTTCTCTCTTTCTCTCTCTCAGTTTCTCTCTCTCTCTCCCTCTCTCTCTCTCTTTCCCTACATCGTACTCTCTCTCTCTGCTTTCTCTCTCTGTTTCTGGCTCTGGCTCTTTTTCACTCAGAGTGGTTGAATATCATATGTACTGTACATCCAGTCACCTTGGCTAGACTATGTGAGTAGTCAACAGTACACATATTATTTCTTGACATAGATATAGGCCTACCTTCAACCAAAACATCTTAATTTGCTCCAACTCTATAGTAAGACAGTAAGACAGAGGTTCGCTGTCACGTTCGTTTAAGGACGGGTCAGACCAAGGCGCAGCATGAAATGCATACATATTTATTACAACGATAAACACACTAACAAAACAACAAACCAACGAAACGTGAAGTCCTAAGGCTAAACACAATACAAGCCTCTAAACACGGAACAAGATCCCACAACTACTGATTGCCAACAGGCTACTTAAGTATGATCCCCAATCAGAGACAACGAGCGACAGCTGCCTCTGATTGGGAATCACACCCGGCCAAACATAGAAACACACAACATAGAATGCAAACATAGAAATACTAACCTAGATATCCACACCCTGACTCAACATACTATAGTCCCATAAGTCAGGGCGTGACAGTACCCCCAAAGGTGCGGACTCCGACCGCACAAACCTTACATAACAGGGTAGGGTCCGGGTTGGCATTCCGCCTCAGAGGCGGATCCGGCTCCGGGCGTGACGACCACATTCTCTCAGCCTCCCCGTTGCGCCACTGGTCTGGTCTGGACCTCGGCGCGCTGCTTCCCCTCTCCTTCCTCCCACGATACACCAAGCCCTGTCAGGACCCTGGTGTGGGAGACCCCGAACCTGGAGAGGGGCTGATGTCTGGGTCTGGACTGGAGCCGCTGACCGGAGCTGGACTAGGCACCGGTGGAGCGGACTGCTCTGGCTCCGGAGTGGAGCAGCTGACCGGTGCCGGACCAGGCACCGGTGGAACGGGCACGGGCCGTACCGGACTGGGAACACGCACCACTGGCTTGGTGCGAGGAACAGGAACGGGCCGGACTGGGCACACGCACCACTAGCTTGGTGCGAGACGCAGGCACGAGGTGTACCGGACTGGGAACTGACGTTAGAGATCTCCGACTGTACCAGTCTTTCACTCTCCGCGCCCAGTCCTCCTCCCGTGAGGACTCCTCCCTGAGCCCCCACGAGTGCAGTGGTCGGGGCTCTTCTCCATCGATCCCCAACCACCCTTTTAGCCCCCCCAAAATGTTTTATTGGGGCTGTCTCTCGGGCTTCCTCCTCGGCCGGCGCCTTCTGCGTTGCCGTTGCTCCTCTCTAAACCGGGCTTCCACTGTCCATTTTTGGTGGGATCTTCTGTCACGTTCGTTTAAGGACGGGTCAGACCAAGGCGCAGCGTGAAATGCATATTTATTACAACGATAAACACACTAACAAAACAACAAACCAACGAAACGTGAAGTCCTAAGGCTAAACACAATACAAGCCTCTAAACACGGAACAAGATCCCACAACTACTGATTGCCAACAGGCTACTTAAGTATGATCCCCAATCAGAGACAACAAGCGACAGCTGCCTCTGATTGGGAATCACACCCGGCCAAACATAGAAACAGACAACATAGAATGCAAACATAGAAATACTAACCTAGATAACCACACCCTGACTCAACATACTAGAGTCCCATAAGTCAGGGCGTGACATTCGCTCATTAGATGAATAGTGAACTACATCCACCTCATCACTGGTTCACACCAGCGGTTCCAACTGCCTCCTTACATAACCAACAATTTATGTAATGTGATATGAGGGAGATTGTGATGGGGATAACTCTAGTAACAGTAGCAGAAAATAACATGATTCATATAGTCTCAAGTTGGTGGTGGTGGTGGTGGGGGGATTGTAGAGTGTAATTAGGGGATGTTTCAGGAGTTCAATGACGGTTGAGTGGTTCTCTCTCTGCCTGCATGTCCTACTTAGTCTATAGCAGGGTTCTTCAATTCCGGTCCTGGTGGGCCGAAACACTTCTGTTTTTTATTTCTACCTGGTAGTTAATTGCACTCACCTGGTGTCCCAGGTCTGAATTAGCCCCTGATTAGAAGGAGAGGATGAAAAACAGAGGTGTTTCGGCCCTCCAGGACCGGAATTGAAGAACCCTGGTCTATAGGGTTCCCAGCCAGGATGGGTACCAGACTGACAGAGTTAATTTGAAACACTGGAGGAGAAAGGAAAAATAAATAGCACCCCCTATTGGTAATCATAGGGACATTCATAAATGGGAGGCCAAAAAGTGGCAACTTCAATGTGCATTTGTTTACTGACGTGTGACCATACCATTCATTTCTGAGCACTATCTTGGTATGTGGTTTTTGTTTCAGACCAGAATATTTATGAGAGAAAAGTAGATTTAGTCATTGACTACATGCAACATATCTCCCACATCATACATTAATGGATAAGCAGCAGTTTTGTGTTATGTTATAAAATGTTGAAATGCTATACGTCTTCGCTGAAATTGGAGAGTGAGACACTGTTCCACAACATCACAGAGAATATACATTGAAAATGTCTCTGGCAGAACATACCTCCGCTCATATCCCGTAATCTCCTCATCCCTTCTCTCTTTTTTACGTTTTAGTGATTTTTCAGATGCTCTTATCCAGAGCGACTTACAGTAGTGAGTGCATACATTCTCTTTCGTACTGGTCCCCCATGGGAATCAAACCCACAACCCTGAAATTGCAAATACCATGCCCTACCAACTGATCCACACTGTACCTCATCTCCCCTCATCTCCTCTCCCCTCATCTCCTCTCCCCTCATCTCCTCTCCTCTCCTGTCCTCTCCTCTCCTGTCCTCTCCTCTCCTCTCCCCTCATCTCCTCTACTCTCCCCTCATCTCCTCTACTCTCCCCTCATCTCCTCTCCCCTCATCTCCTCTACTCTCATCTCCTCTCCCCTCATCTCCTCTCCCCTCAACTCCCCTCCTCTACCAGCCCCTCATCTCATCTCCTCTCCCCTCATCTCCTCTCCCCTCCTCTTCCCTAATCTCCTCTCCCATCATCTCCTCTCCTCTCTACTCATCTATTCTCCTCTCCCCTCATCTCCTCTCCACTCATCTCCTCTCCTGTAATCTCCTCTCCTCTAAAATCCCCTCATCTCCTCTCCTCTACCCTGATCTCCTCTCCTCTCTTATCCCCTCCTCTCCACTCCCCTCCTCTCCTAATTTCCTCTCCTCTCCCCTCATCTCCTCTCCTGTAATCTCCTCTCATCTCTTCTACTTCCCCCTTATTTCCCCTTATTTCCTCTCCTCTCCTCTCCTCTCCTCTCCTCTCCTCTCCTCTCCTCTCCTCTCCTCTCCTCTCCTCTCCTCTCCTCTCCTCTCCGCTCTTCTCCTCTCCTCCCCTCTCCTCTCCTCTCCCCTCATCTCCTCTCCTCTCCCCTCATCTCCTCTACTCTCCTCTCATCTCCTCTACTCTCCTCTCCCCTCATCTCCTCTACTCTCCTCTCCCCTCATCTCTTCTACTCTCCCCTTATTTCCCCTTATTCCCTCTCCCCTCATCTCCTCTCCCCTCATCTCCTCTCCCCTCATCTCCTCTCCTCTCCCCTCAGCTACTCTACTCTCCTCTCCCCTCAACTCCTCTACTCTCATCTCCTCTCCACTCATCTCCTCTCCCCTCATCTCCTCTCCCCTCATCTCCTCTCCCCTCATCTCCTCTACTCTCATCTCCTCTCCCCTCATCTCCCTCATCTACCCTCATCTCCTCTCCTCTCCCAGCCCCTCATCTCCTCTACTCTCCTCTCCTCTCTTACCCTCTCCTCTTCCCTCATCTCCTCACCCATCATTTCCTCTCCCCTCATCTCCTCTCACCTCATCTCCCCTCATCTCCTCTCCTCTCCCAGCCCCTCATCTCCTCTACTCTCCTCTCCTCTCTCATCCTCTCCTCTTCCCTCATCTCCTCTCCCATCATCTCCTCTCCTCTCCCTTCATCTCCTCTCCTCTCCCCTACTCTCCCCTCCTCTCCTCTCCCAGCCACTCATCTCCTCTCCTCTCTTATCCTCTCCTCTTCCCTCATCTCCTCTCCCATCATCTCCACTCCTCTCATCTCCTCTCCCCTCATCTACTCTCCTCTACCCTCATCTCCTCTCCTCTCTTATCCCATCCTCTCCCATCATCTCCCCTCATCTCCTCTCCTCCTCTCCCCTCCTCTCATCTCCTCTCCCCTCATCTCCTCTCCTGTAATCTCCTCTCATCTCTCTACTCTCCCCTTATTTCTTCTACTCTCCTCTCCGCTCATCTCCTCTCCCCTCATCTCCTCTCCTCTCCCCTCATCTCCTCTACTCTCCTCTACTCTCCCCTCATCTCCTCTACTCTGTAATCTCCTCTCCTCTCCTCATCTCCCTTCATCTCATCTCCTCTCCTCTCCTCTCTTCTCCTCTCCTCTACTCTCCTCTCCGCTCATCTCCTAATCTCCTCTCTTCTCATCTCCTCTACTCTCCTCTCACCTGCTCTCCTCTCCCCTCATATAATCTCCTCTCCTCTCCTCTCATCTCCTCTCCCCTCCTCTCCTCTCCCCTCCTCTCCCATCATCTCCTCTACTCTCATCTCCTCTCCCCTCCTCTCCCAGCCACTCATCTCCTCTCCTCTCCTCTCCTGTCCCCTCCTTTCCTATAATATTCTCTCCTCTCTTATTCCCTCATCGTCCCTCATCTCCTCTCCTCATCTCCTCTTCTCTCCTCTCCTCTCTCCTCCTCTCCTCTCCCCTCATCTCCTCTCCCCTCATATCCTCTCCTCTCCCCTCATATTCCCTCATCTCCTCTCCTCTACCCTCAACTCTTCTCCTCTCTTATCCCCTCCTCTCCCCTCCTCTCCCCTCATCTCCCCTCAACTCCTCTCCTCCTCTCCCCTCATCTCCTCTCATCTCCTCTCCTTTCCTCTCCTCTCCCCTCATCTCCTCTCCCTGTAATCTCCTCTCCTCTCCTCTCGCTCATCTCCTCTCTTCTCCTCTCCCTCCTCTCCTCTCCCCTCCTCTCCTCCCTCCCTCCTCCTCTCCTCCTCTCCTCTCCTATAATCTTCTCTCCTCTCTTTCCCCTCATCTCCCTCACTCTCCTCTCTCTCATCTCTTCTCTCCTCCTCTCCTTTCTCCCCTCATCTCCTCTCCTCTCCTCTCCCTCATCTCCTCTACTCTCCTCTCTTCTCCTTCCCTCCTCTCCCTCATCTCCCTCAACTCCTCTCCTCCTCTCCCCTCATCTCCTCTCCTTCTCTCTCTCCTCTCCTCTCCTCTCCTCTCCTCTCCTCTCCTCTCCTCTCCTCTCCTCTCCTCTCCTCTATCTCCTCCCCTCCTCTCTCTTCTCTCTCTCTCTCCCCTCATCTCCTCTACTCTCCTCTCACCTCCTCTCCTCTCCTCTCCTCTCTCTCCTCTCTCTCTCTCCTCTCCTCTCCTCTCTCTCTGCTCACTCTCTTCTCCCTCATCTCCTCTCACCTCCTCCTCTCCCTCTCTCCTCTCCTCTCCTCTCCCTCTCTCTCTCTCTCCTCTCCTCTCCTCTCCTGTCCCCTCCTTTCCTCTCCCCTCATCTCTTCTCCTATAATCTTCTCTCCTCTCTTATTCCCTCATCGTCCCTCATCTCCTCTCCCCTCATTTCCTCTACTCTCCTCTCCTCTCTCCTCCTCTCCTCTCCCCTCATCTCCTCATCTCCTCTCCTCTCCCCTCATATCCCCTCATCTCCTCTCCTCTTCCCTCAACTCTTCTCCTCTCTTATCCCACCCTCTCCCCTCCTCTCCCCTCAACTCCTCTCCTCCTCTCCCCTCACCTCCTCTCATCTCCTTTCCTCTCCTTTACGCACCTCTCCCCTCATCTCCTCTCCTGTAATCTCCTCTCCTCTCATCTCCTCTCCTCTCCCCTCATCTCCTCTACTCTCCTCTCACCTCCTCTCCTCTCCCCTCATATCATCTCCCCTCCTCTCCCCTTCTCTCCTCTCCTCTCCTCTCCTCTCCTCTCCTCTCCTCACCTCCTCTCCTCTACCCTCAACTCTTCTCCTCTCTTATCCCCTCCTCATCTCCCCTCAACTCCTCTCCTCCTCTCCCCTCATCTCCTCTCATCTCCTCTCCCCTCCCTTCATCTCCTCTCCTCTCCTCTCCTCTCCTCTCCTCTCTCTCCGCTCATCTCCTCTCCCCTCATCTCCTCTCTTCTCCCCTCATCTCCTCTACTCTCCTCTCACCTCCTCTCCTCTCCCCTCATATCCTCTCCTCTCCTCTCCACTCCTCTCCTCTCCTCTCATCTCCTCTCATCCTCTCCCCTCCTCTCCTCTCCCCTCCCCTCATCTCCTCTACTCTCATCTCCTCTCCCCTCATCTCCTCTACTCTCATCTCCTCTCCTCTCCCAGCCACTCATCTCCTCTCCTGTCCCCTCCTTTCCTATAATCTTCTCTCCTCTCTTATTCCCTCATCGTCCCTCATCTCCTCTCCTCTCCACTCATCTCCTGTACTCTCCTTTCCTCTCTCCTCCTCTCCTCTCCCCTCATCTCCTCTCCCCTCATATCCTCTCCTCTCCCCTCATATCCCCTCATCTCCTCTCCTCTACCCTCAACTCTTCTCCTCTCTTATCCCCTCCTCTTCCCTCCTCTCCCCTCAACTCCTCTCCTCCTCTCCCCTCATCTCCTCTCATCTCCTCTCCTGTAATCTCCTCTCCTCTACTCTACTCTCCTCTCCACTCATCTCCTCTCTTCTCCTCTACTCTCCTCTCACCTCCTCTCCTCTCCCCTCATATCATCTCTCCTCATCTCCTCTCCTCTCCTCTCTTTTCCTCTCCCCTCATCTCCTCTCCTATAATCTTCTATCCTCTCTTATTCCCTCATTGTCCCTCATCTCCTCTCCCCTCATCTTCTCTACTCTCCTCTCATATCCCCTCCTCTCCTCTCCCTCTCTACCTCTCCTCTCCTCTCCTCTCCTCTCCTCTCTCCTCCTCCTCCTCTATCTCCTCTCCTCTCCTCACTCCCTCCTCCCTCTCCTCTCTCCCTCATCTCCTCTCCTCTCTCCCTCATCCCTCATCTCCTCTCCTCTCCTCTCCTCTCCCTCCTCTCCCTCTCCCCTCATCTCCTCTCCCCTCCTCCTCTCCTCTCTCCCTCCTCTCCTCTCCTCTCTCCTCTCCCTCATCTCCTCTCCTCTCTTCCCTCTCTCCCTCTCCTCTCCTCTCCTCTCCTCTCCTCTCCTCTCCTCTCCTCTCTCTCCTCTCCTCTCCTCTCCTCTCCTCTCCCTCCTCTCCTCCTCTCCCCTCATCTCCTCTCCTCTCACTCTCCTCTCCTCTCCCTCCTCTCCTCTCCTCTCTCCTCTCCTCTCCTCCTCCTCTCCTCTCTCTCTCCTCTCCTCTCCCTCTCTCTCCCTCTCATCTCCACTCTCCTCATCCTCTCCTCTCTCCTCTCCCCCTCTCATCTCCTCTCCTCTCTCCTCTCCTCTCCTGTCCCCTCCTTTCCTATAATCTTCTCTCCTCTCTTATTCCCTCATCGTCCCTCATCTCCTCTCCTCTCCCCTCATCTCCTCTACTCTCCTCTCCTCTCTCCTCCTCATCTCCTCTCCCCTCATATCATCTCCTCTCCCCTCATATCCCCTCATCTCCTCTCCTCTCCTCTACCCTCAACTCTTCTCCTCTCTTATCCCCTCCTCTCCCCTCCTCTCCCCTCAACTCCTCTCCTCCTCATCTCCTCTCATCTACTCTCCTCACCTCTACTCTCCTCTCCTCTCCTCTACTCTCCTCTCTGCTCATCTCATCTCTTCTCCCCTCATCTCCTCTCCCCTCTCCTCTCCTCTCCCCTCATCTCCTCTCCTATAATCTTCTCTCCTCTCTTATTCCCTCATCGTCCCTCATCTCCTCTCCCCTCATCTCCTCTACTCTCCTCTCCTCTCCCCTCATCTCCTCATCTCCTCTCCTCTCCCCTCATATCCCCTCATCTCCTCTCCTCTACCCTCAACTCTTCTCCTCTCTTATCCCCTCCTCTCCCCTCATCTCCCCTCTTTTCCTCTCCTCCTCTCCCCTCATCTCCTCTCCTCTCCTTTCCGCTCCTCTCCCATAATCTCCTCTCCTCTCATCTCCTCTCTTCTCCCCTCATCTCCTCTACTCTCCTCTCACCTCCTCTCCTCTCCCCTCATATCATCTCCCCTCCTCTCCTCTCCTCTCCTCTCCTCTCCTCTCTCCCTCTCCTCTCCTCTCCTCTCCTCTCCTCTCCTCTCCTCTCCTCTCCTCTCCTCTCCTCTCCTCTCTCTCCTCCCCCCCCTCACCTCACCTCACCTCCTCTCCTCTACCCTCAACTCTTCTCCTCTCTTATCCCCTCCTCTCTCCTCCTCTCCCCTCAACTCCTCTCCTCCTCTCCACTCATCTCCTCTCATCTCCTCTCCCCTCCTTTCCTCTCCTCTCCCCTCATCTCCTCTCCTGTAATCTCCTCTCATCTCTTCTACTCTCCCCTTATTTCCCCTTATTTCCTCTACTCTCCTCTCCTCTCTTATCCCCTCATCTCCTCTCCTCTCCCCTCATCTCCTCTCCTCTCCCCTCATCTCCTATACTCTCCTCTCTTCTCCCCTCATCTCCTCTCCCCTCCTCTCCTCTCCTCTTCTCTCCTCTCATCTCCTCTCCTCTCCTCTCCTCTCCTCTCCTCTCCTCTCCTCTCCTCTCCTCTCCTCTCCCCTCACCTCACCTCCTCTCCTCTACCCTCAACTCTTCTCCTCTCTTATCCCCTCCTCTCCCCTCCTCTCCCCTCAACTCCTCTCCTCCTCTCCCCTCCTTTCCTCTCCTCTCCCCTCATCTCCTCTCCTGTAATCTCCTCTCATCTCTTCTACTCTCCCCTTATTTCCCCTTATTGCCTCTCCCCTCATCTCTTCTCCTCTCCCCTCAGCTCCTCTACTCTCCTCTCCCCTCAGCACCTCTACTCTCCTCTCCCCTCAGCTCCTCTACTCTCCTCTCCCCTCATCTCCTCTACTCTCATCTCTCCCCTCATCTCCTCTCCCCTCATCTCCCCTCATCTCCTCTCCCCTCATCTCCTCTCCCCTCATCTCCTCTCCCCTCATCTATTCTACTCTCCCCTTATTTCCAATTATTTCCACTCCCCTCATCTCCTCTCCTCTCCCTTCAGCTCCTCTACTCTCCTCTCCCCTCATCTCCTCTCCCCTCATCTCCTCTACTCTCTCTCTCCCTCATCTCCTCTCCCCTCATCTCCTCTTCTCTCCCAGCCACTCATCTCCTCTCCTCTCTTATCCCCTCCTCTTCCCTCATCTCCTCTCCTCTCCCCTCATCTCCTCTCCCCTCATCTCCTCTCCCCTCATCTCCTCTCCTCTCCCCTCATCTCCTCTCCCCTCATCTCTTCTCATATCCCTCATCTACCCTCATCTCCTCTCCTCTCTTATTCCCTCCTCTTCCATCATCTCCCCTCATATCCTCTCCTCCTCTCCCCTCATCTCCTCTCCCCTCCTTTCCTCTCCTCTCCCCTCTTCTCCTCTCCTGTAATCTCCTCTCATCTCTCTACTCTCCCCTTATTTCCCCTTATTTCTTCTATTTTCCTTTCCGCTCATCTAATCTCCCCTCATCTCCTCTCCTCTCCCCTCATCTCCTCTCCTATCCCCTCAGCTCCTCTACTCTCTTCTCCTCTCCCCTAATCTCCTCTCCTCTCCTCTCCTCTCCTCTCCTCTCCTCTCCTCTCCTCTCCTCTCATCTCATCTCATCTCCTCTACCCTGATCTCCTCTCCTCTCCTGTCCTCCACTCTCCTCTCCCCTCATCTCCCCTCCTCTCCTCTCTTCTCCTCTCCTCTCCCCTCCTCTACTCTCCCCTCATCTCCTCTACTCTCCCCTCATCTCCTCTCCCCTATTTCCTCTCCCCTCATCTCCTCTACTCTCCTCTCCGCTCATCTCCTCTCCCCTCATCTCCTCTCCCCTCATCTCCTCTACTCTCCTCTCAACCCCTCTCCTCTCCCCTCATATCATCTCCTCTCCCCTCATATCATCTCCTCTCCTCTCCCCTCCCCTCCCCCCTCCTCTCCTCTCCTATAATCTCCTCTCCTCTCCTATAATCTCCTCTCCTCTCTTATTCCCTCATCGTCCCTCATCTCCTCTCCTCTCCCTCATCTCCCTTAATCTCCTCTCTTGTAATCTCTCCTCTCGTATCCCCTCATCTCCCCTCTTCTGTCCTCTCCCCTCCTCTCCTCTGCCGTAATCTCATCTCCTCTCATCTCCCCTCATCTACCCTCATCTCCTCATCTTCCCTCATCTTCTCTCCCCTCTTTTCCTCTCCTCTCCTCTCCTCTCCTCTACTCTCATCTCAATTCCTCTGTCTTGACCCCACTGTCTCCTCACTGGACTAAACTACATAGACAGACCGATGGATGATAGTGTGATTAATTAGACAACTGATAACAATGTTCACACTTCGCACTGAGTTTTCATTTCTTTTTTTCAGGCTCTAATTTTCCCCTTTTAGATAATGGGGCTTCCTTTGTGAAGTGACCCAAGGGATAACAACCTTAACTAGCTCCTCTTTCAGGGCTTGAGTCGTTCCTGAATACATCAAGTTTACTTCAGCAATGAAAAAGAAGAAACTGTTGTAATTACACAATTTGAATCGTACAATGGACTTTGATCAACCAAAACGTTTTAGCTAAAGATGACACTTTGTGAACCAACTTGTCAGATTTGTCTGCTCATCATTTTTCTTTAGCTAATCAAACCCTTAATGAACGCGGAAAGGTAATTTGAACAGGACATTGACGTTCGACCGTAAAGCCAAGGTTTTATCTCCTTCCAGTCAAAGTCAATCTAAGCACCCTGCTCTGGCCACAGGTTCTGGTTGCCTTGGAAACGAGTGTGTGAGTCTATTCCGAGAGCCATCCAACACTCAGTGGAATTGCTCGCTAGAAGCCAAACTAGTAAAGGTATGCGAACCACAAGGACACACAAGTCACCGACAGTGTGCCTGATCCGAAGATATACCACACACTGAGTACATGTTACACACACAATTGAAAGAATCTGGCACCTTTCAAAAATTGTTGTACACTGAGGATATTTTTGCAGAATTCTGCATGCAGGGTCTCAATTTGGTGTTTATCCCATTTTGTGAATTCTTGGTTGGTGAGCGGACCCCAGACCTCACAACCTTAAAGGGCAATGGGTTCTATAACGGATTCAAGTACTTTTAGCCAGATCCTAATTGGTATGTTGAATTTAAGGTTCCTTTTGATGGCATAGAAGGCCCTTCTTTCCTTGTCTCTCAGATCGTTCACAGCTTTGTGGAAGTTGCCTGTGGCGCTGATGTTTAGGCCGAGGTATGTATAGTTTGTTGTGTGCTCTAGGGCAACGGTGTCTACATGGAATTTGTATTTGTGGTCCTGGTAACTGGACCTTTTTGGAACACCGTTATTTTTGTCTTACTGAGATTTACTATCAGGGCCCAGGTCTGGCAGAATCTGTGCTGAATATCTAGGTGCTGCTGTAGGCCCTCCTTGGTTGGTGACAGAAGCACCAGATCATAAGCAAACATTAGACATTTTACTTCAGATTCTAGTAGGGTGAGGCCGGGTGCTGCAGACTGTTCTAGTGCCCTTGCCAATTCGTTGATATATATGTTGAAGAAGGTGGGACTTAAACTGTGTCCCTGTCTCACCCCACGGCCCTGTGGAAAGAAATGTGTGTGTTTTTTGCCAATATTTACCGCACAATTGTTGTTTGTGTACATGGATTGTATAATGTCGTATGTTTTTCCCCCAACACGACATTCCATCAATTTGTATAGCAGACCCTCATGCCAAATTGAGTCAAAAGCTTTTTTGAAATCAACAAAGCATGAGAAGACTTTGCCTTTGTTTTGGGTTGTTTGTTTGTCAATTAGGGTGTGCAAGGTGAATACGTGGTCTGTCGTATGGTAATTTGGTAAAACGCCAATTTGACATTTGCTCAGTACATTGTTTTCACTGAGGAAATGAACTAGTCTGCTGTTAATGATAATGCAGAGGATTTTCCCAAGGTTGCTGTTGACTCATATCCCACGGTGGTTATTGGGGTCAAATTTGTCTCCACTTTTGTGGATTAGGGTGATGAGTCCTTGGTTCCAAATATTGGGGAAGATGCCAGAGATAAGGATGATGTTAAAGAGTTTAAGTATAGCCAATTGGAATTTGTGGTCTGTATATTTTATCATTTTATTGAGGATACTATCAACACCACAGTCCTTTTTGGGTTGGAGGGTTTGTAATTTGTCCTGTAGTTCATTCAATGTAATTGGAGAATCTAGTGGGTTCTTGTAGACTTTAATAGTTGATTCTAATATTTGCATTTGATCATGTATATTTTTTTGCTGTTTGTTCTTTGTTATAGGGCCAAAAAGATTGGAGAAGTGGTTTACCCATACATCTCCGTTTTGGACAGATACAGTGAGGGGAAAAAGTATTTGATCCCCTGCTGATTTTGTACATTTGCCCACTGACAAAGACATTATCAGTCTATAATTGTAATGGTAGGCTAATTTGAACAGTGAGAGAAAAATTTTTATAAATATATTTGCATTTTAATGAGAGAAATATGTTTTTGACCCCTCTGCAAAACATGACTTAGTACTTGGTGGCAAAACCCTTGTTGGCAATCACAGAGGTCAGACGTTTCTTGTAGTTGGCCACCAGGTTTGCACACAACTCAGGAGGGATTTTGTTCCACTCCTCTTTGCAGATCTTCTCCAAGTCATTAAGGTTTCGAGGCTGACGTTTGGAAACTCGAACCTTCAGCTCCCTCCAAAGATTTTCTATGGGATTAAGGTCTGGAGACTGGCTAGGCCACTCCAGGACCTTAATGTGCTTCTTCTTGAGCCACTCCTTTGTTGCTTTGGCCATGTGTTTTGGGTCATTGTCATGCTGGAATACCCATCCACGACCCATTTTCAATGCCCTGGCTTAGGGAAGGAGGTTCTCACCCAAGATTTGACGGCACATGGCCCGTCCATCGTCCCTTTGATGCGGTGAAGTTGTCCTGTCCCCTTAGCAGAAAAACACCCCCAAAGCATAATGTTTCCACCTCCATGTTTGACGGTGGGGATGGTGTTCTTGGGGTCATAGGCAGCATTCCTCCTCCTCCAAACACGGCGAGTTGAGTTGATGACAAAGAGCTCGATTTTGGTCTCATCTGACCACAACTCTTTCACCCAGTTCTCCTCTGAATCATTCAGATGTTCATTAGCAAACTTCAGACGGGCCTGTATATGTGCTTTCCTGAGCAGGGGGACCTTGCGGGCGCTGCAGGATTTCAGTCCTTCACGGCGTAGTGTGTACCAATTGTTTTCTTGGTGACTATGGTCCCAGCTGCCTTGAGATCATTGACAAGATCCTCCCGTGTAGTTCTGGGCTTTTTCCACACCGTTCTCATGATCATTGCAACTCCACAAGGTGAGATCTTGCATGGAGCCCCAGGCCGAGGGAGATTGACAGTTCATTTGTGTTTCTTCCTTTTGCGAATAATCGCACCAACTGTTGTCACCTTCTCACCAAGCTGCTTAGCGATGGTCTTGTAGCCCATTCAAGCCTTGCGTAGGTCTACAATCTTGTCCCTGACATCCTTAGGTCTTGTCCATGGTGGAGAGTTTGGAATCTGATTGATTGATTGATTGCTTCTGTGGACAGGTGTCTTTTATACAGGTAACAAGCTGAGATTAAGAGCACTCCCTTTAAGAGTATGCTCCTAATCTCAGCTCGTTACCTGTATAAAAGACACCTGGGAGCCAGAAATCTTTCTGATTGAGAGGGGGTCAAATACTTATTTCCCTCATTAAAATGCAAATCAATTTATAACATTTTTAACATGCGTTTTTCTGGATTTTTTTGTTGTTATTCTGTCTCTCACTATTCAAATAAACCTATAGACTGATCATTTCTTTGTCAGTGGGCAAACGTAAAAAATCAGCAGGGGATCAAATACTTTTTTTCCTCACTGTAGCTCTTCGTGTTGTTGTTTGTTTAGTGTTTTCCAATTTTCCCAGAAGTGGTTAGAGTCTATGGATTCTTCAATTACATTGAGCTGATTTCTGACATTCTGTTCCTTCTTTTTCCGTAGTGTATTTCTGTTTTGCTTGAGTGATTCACCATAGTGAAGGCGTTGGCTCAGGTTTTCTAGGTCTCTATATTTTCGGTTGGATAGGTTTCTCAATTTCTTTCATAGGTTTTTGCATTCTTCATCAAACCATTTGTCATTGTTGTTACTTTTCTTCGGTTTTCTGTTAGAGATTTTTAGATTTGATAGGGAAGCTGAGAGGTCAAATATACTGTTTAGGTTTTCTACTGCCAAGTTTACACCTCCACTATTACAGTGGAACATTTTGTCCAGTAAGTTGTCTAAAAGGGATTGAATTTGTTGTTGCCTAATTGTTTTTGGTAGGTTTTGACACTACTTTCCTTCCATCTATGGCATTTCTTAATATTGTTCAGTTCCTTTGGCTTTGATGCCTCATGATTGAGTATTGCTCTGTTCAAGTAGACTGTGATTTTGCTGTGGTCTGATAGGGGTGTCAGTGGGCTGACTGTGAACGCTCTGAGAAACTCTGGGTTGAGGTCAGTGATAAAGTAGTCTACAGTACTACTGCCAAGAGATGAGCTATAGGTGTACTTACCATAGGAGTCCCCTCAAAGCCTACCATTGACTATTTACATACCCAGCGTGCGAGAGAGCTGCAGGAGTTGTGACCTGTTTTTGATGGTTATGTTGTCGTAGTTGTGCCTAGGGGTCAAATGGGGGAGGGAATGCTGTCACCTCCAGGTAGGTGTTTGTCCCCCTGTGTGCTGAGGAAGTCAGGTCTTGACCAGTTCTGGCATTTAGGTCACCACAGACTAGTACATGTCCCTGGGTCTGGAAATTATTGATTTCCCCCTCCAGGATGGAGAAGCTGTCTTCATTAAAGTATGGGGATTCTAGTGGGGGGATATAGGTAGCACACAGGAGGACATTTTCTCTGTTGAGATAATTTCCTTTTGAATTTCTAGCCAAATGTAAAATGTTCCTGTTTTGATGAATTGAATGAAGTGAGTTAGGTCTGCTCTATACCAAATTAGCATACCCCCTGAGTCCCTTCCCTGTTTCACACCTGGTAGTTTGGTGGATGGGACTACCAGCTCTCTGTAACCTAGAGGGCAACCAGTGGGTCCGTCTCCTCTATACCATGTTTCTTGTAGGATGACAATGTCTGTATTTCCGATTTATTTGGTGAAGTCCAGGTTCCTGCTCTTTAGGCCAAAGGCAGATGACCTCTGGCCTTGGATATTCCAGGATGAGATAGGACATATTCCAGGATGAGATAGGACATCTACTCTCTATGCTCTGCTCTTCTTTGGCCATTGGAACTGTTCTGTCACTGTACATACTGTTTAGGGAGAATGACTGAACCCTGTCACCCTCATCAACCCCCTGGACCCCCAGGACCACCAGGACCACAGCTTACAAAGGACGAAACAACACAAACACCATTGGGTAACTAATAAAATATAGGTTTTACAGTCCTCTCTCTCCATTTTCCTCCCTCTCTATATCCCCCATTGTCAGTGCCTCAATTACACACATCTGAAGTACGCTCTACACTCCCCTACCCGGCTAGCACTCAGCTCAGCCCATTATGCATGAGGCCTGGGCCCTGTGTTCCATGGCTTTATTCATGTTGTTAGGGGAAGAACATCGGGAGTCATTAAGACTGTGTCATTTTAACAAGCCTGTTTCAATAGCCTCTGTACCTGTGCCTTGATCTCAACCTAGCATACTGTATGTGACACAGGCGGTTTGCCTGTTTGTCTAGAGATGTGTTGGTTTTTACTCTTACTGCAATTAGAGCATCAGGCAGCTGTACTAGACACAGATGGACATGTAATGTTTTGTTAATCTGTGCGTATCCTTCTGGTGCAGGAGAGTACGACCCTGCCTTACACAGGAAGCGGCACAGGTCCTAATCCAGGCACTTGTCATCTCCCGTCTGGATTACTGCAACTCGCTGTTGGCTGGGCTCCCTGCCTGTGCCATTAAACCCCTACAACTCATCCAGAATGCCGCAGCCCGTCTGGTGTTCAACCTTCCCAAGTTCTCTCACGTCACCCCCCTCCTCCGCACACTCCACTGGCTTCCAGTTGAAGCTCGCATCCGTTACAAGACCATGGTGCTTGCCTATGGAGCAGTGAGGGAACGGCACCTCCGTACCTTCAGGCTCTGATCAGTCCCTACACCCAAACGAGGGCATTGCGTTCATCCACCTCTGACCTGCTGGCTCCCCTTCCTCTGCGGAAGCATAGTTCCCGCTCAGCCCAGTCAAAACTGTTCGCTGCTCTGGCACCCCAATGGTGGAACAAGCTCCCTCACGACGCCAGGACAGCGGAGTCACTCACCACCTTCCGGAGACATTTGAAACCCCACCTCTTTAAGGAATACCTGGGATAGGATGAAGTAATCCTTCTAGCCCCCCCCACCCACCCAAAAAAAAGTTGTAAAGTGGTTAACCCACTGGCTATAGGGTGAATGCACCAATTTGTAAGTCGCTCTGGATAAGAGCGTCTGCTAAATGACTTAAATGTTAAATGTTAAATGTTAAATGATAGTACAATGTTAAAACAGGTAGACCAAAGAGAGGAGGGCTTTGAAACGTTCCTGAATTTTACATGACTTTACTGGACTTACAGTTAGTGAGTACATACATTTTTCATACTGGCCCCCCGTGGGAAACGAACCCGCAACCCTGGCATTGCAAGCGCCATGCTCTACCAACTGAGCTACAGGGGACTACAATAACACCTGTTGTAGCACACCTGTGCATAGCGTATATTAACAGTCATGAAGACAGCCAACACCCAGTCAACTGTAGCTGTTACATCACTTAAGCTGGAGAATAAAGACATAAATGGAAGGAATGAGACAATGGAAGACAGAGAGAGAAATTGAGGTTGAGAAAGATAAAGAGAGAATGCGGGAGGGAAAGTGAAAGAGAGAGCGCAGTGATATGGGTTAGTTAGGTAAGCGGTACAACCAGGAGTAGGGCAGATTTGATCAGGGTACATAAACTGAGTGTACAAAACATTAGGAACTTTCCATGACATAGCTCTTTCCATGACATAGACTGACCAGGTGAATCCAGGTGAAAGCCCAAATCCCTTATTGATGTCACTTGTTAAATTCACTTCAATCAGTGTAGATGAGGGGGTGGAGACAGGTTAAAGAAGGATTTTTAAGCCTTGATACAATTGAGACATAGATTGTGTACAGTGAGGGACAAAAAGTATTTGATCCCCTGCTGATTTTGTACATTTGCCCACTGACAAAGACATGATCAGTCTATAATTTTAATGGTAGGTTTATTTGAACAGTGAGAGACAGAATAACAAGGGACAAGATTGTAGACCTACACAAGGCTGGAATGGGTTACAAGACCATCGCCAAGCAGCTTGGTGAGAAGGTGATAACAGTTGGTGCGATTATTCGCTAATGGAAGAAACACAAAATAACTGTCAATCTCCCTCGGCCTGGGGCTCCATGCAAGATCTCACCTCGTGGAGTTGCAATGATCATGAGAACGGTGAGGAATCAGCCCAGAACTACACAGGAGGATCTTGTCAATGATCTCAAGCCAGCTGGGACCATAGTCACCAAGAAAACAATTGGTAACACACTACGCCGTGAAGGACTGTAATCCTGCAGCGCCCACAAGGTCCCCCTGCTCAAGAAAGCACATATACAGGGCCGTCTGAATTTTGCCAATGAACATCTGAATGATTCAGAGGAGAACTGGGTGAAAGTGTTGTGGTCAGATGAGACCCAAATCGAGGTTTTTGGCATCAACTCAACTCGCCGTGTTTGGAGGAGGAGGAATGCTGCCTATGACCCCAAGAACACCATCCATGGAGGTGGAAACATTATGCTTTGGGGGTGTTTTTCTGCTAAGGGGACAGGACAACTTCACCGCATCAAAGGGACGATGGACCGGCCATGTACTGTCAAATCTTGGGTGAGAACCTCCTTCCCTCAGCCAGGGCATTGAAAATGGGTCATGGATGGGTATTCCAGCATGACAATGACCCAAAACACACGGCCAAGGCAACAAAGGAGTGGATCAAGAAGAAGCACATTAAGGTCCTGGAGTGGCCTAGCCAGTCTCCAGACCTTAATCCCATAGAAAATCAGTAGAGGGAGCTGAAGGTTTGAGTTGCCAAATGTCAGCCTCGAAACCTTAATGACTTGGAGAAGATCTGCAAAGAGGAGTGAAACAAAATCCCTCCTGAGATGTGTGCAAACCTGGTGGCCAACTACAAGAAATGTCTGACCTCTGTGATTGCCAACAAGGGTTTTGCCACCAAGTACTAAGTCATGTTTTGCAGAGGGGTCAAATACTTATTTCCCTCATTAAAATGCAAATCAATTTATAACATTTTTGACATGCGTTTTTCTGGATTTCTTTGTTGTTATTCTGTCTCTCACTGTTCAAATAAACCTACCATAAAAATTATAGACTGATCATTTCTTTGTCAGTGGGCAAACGGACAAAATCAGCAGGGGATCAAATACTTTTTTCCTTCACGGTATGTGTGCCGTTCACAGGGTGAATGGGCAAGACAAAACATTTAAGCGCCAGTTTACATTTTACATTTTAGTCATTTAGCAGACGCTCTTATCCAGAGCGACTTATAGTTAGTGAGTGCATACATTTTCATACTGCCCCCCCGTGGGAATCGAACCCACAACCCTGCCGTTGCAAGAGCCATGCTCTACCAACTGAACTGCAATGTTGCTGTGTTTTTCACACTCAACAGTTTCCCATGTGTATTTAGAATGGTCCACCACCCAAAGGACATCCAGCCAACTTGACACAACCATGGGAGGGATTGGAGTCAACATGGGCCAGCATCAATAATAGAAAAGTATTCTTAATTTGATCACTCTTTTGTTGCTGAGAATTTTCCTTC